>NW_027472812.1:0-256250 GCF_030347505.1 Rhynchophorus ferrugineus | reverse complement strand
ACGAAATCGCCAATAGATAAGACGATTTTACCATTTGGGCCCAAGTTAGAAGCAGAGCCTAAGGTGTAAATTATCGATAGTCCATATCTCGGAAACTATAAGAGATAATGCAATTTGGCAACCGGCAATGTAATTAGCATGCCGAATATTACTTGGAATGTGAATTGGAACGAAATCGCCAATAGATAAGACCATTTTACAATTTGGGCCCAAGTTAGAAGCAGAGCCTAAGGTGTAAATTATCGATAGTCCATATCTCGGAAACTATAAGAGATAATGCAATTTGGCAACCGGCAATGTAATTAGCATGCCGAATATTACTTGGAATGTGAATTGGAACGAAATCGCCAATAGGTAAGACCATTTTACAATTTGGGCCCAAGTTAGAAGCAGAGCCTAAGGTGTAAATTATCGATAGTCTATATCTCGGAAACTATAAGAGATAATTCAATTGGCAACCGGCAATGTAATTAGCATGCCGAATATTACTTGGAATGTGAATTGGAAACGAAATCGCCAATAGATAAGACCATTTTACAATTTGGGCACAAGTTAGAAGCAGGGCCTAAGGTGTAAATTATCGATAGTCCATATCTCGGAAACTATAAGATATAATGCAATTTGGCAACCGGCAATGTAATTAGAATGCCGAATATTACTTGGAATGTGAATTGGAACGAAATCGCCAATAGAATAAGACCATTTTGCAATTTGGGCCCAAGTTAGAAGCAGAGCCTAAGGTGTAAATTATCAATAGTCCATATCTCGGAAACTATAAGAGATAATGCAATTTGGCAAACGGCAATGTAATTAGAATGCCGAATATTACTTGGAATGTGAATTGGAACGAAATCGCCAATAGATAAGACCATTTTACAATTTGGGCCCAAGTTAGAAGCAGAGCCTAAGGTGTAAATTATCGATAGTCCATATCTCGGAAACTATAAGAGATAATGCAATTTGGCAACCGGCAATGTAATTAGCATGCCGAATATTAATTGGAATGTGAATTGGAACGAAATCGCCAATAGATAAGACCATTTTACAATTTGGGCCCAAGTTAGAAGCAGAGCCTAAGGTGTAAATATCGATAGTCCATATCTCGGAAACTATAAGAGATAATGCAATTTGGCAACCGGCAATGTAATTAGCATGCCGAATATTACTTGGAATGTGAATTGGAACGAAATCGCCAATAGGTAAGACCATTTTACAATTTGGGCCCAAGTTAGAAGCAGAGCCTAAGGTGTAAATTATCGATAGTCCATATCTCGGAAACTATAAGAGATAATTCAATTTGGCAACCGGCAATGTAATTAGCATGCCGAATATTACTTGGAATGTGAATTGGAACGAAATCGCCATAGATAAGACCATTTTACAATTTGGGCCCAAGTTAGAAGCAGAGCCTAAAGTGTAAATTATCGATAGTCCATATCTCGGGAAACTATAAGAGATAATGCAATTTGGCAACCGGCAATGTAATTAGCATGCCGAATATTACTTGGAATGTGAATTGGAAACGAAATCGCCAATAGATAAGACCATTTTACAATTTGGGCCCAAGTTAGAAGCAGAGCCTAAGGTGTAAATTATCGATAGTCCCATATCTCGGAAACTATAAGAGATAATGCAATTTGGCAACCGGCAATGTAATTAGCATGCCGAATATTACTTGGAATGTGAATTGGAACGAAATCGCCTATAGATAAGACGATTTTACAATTTGGGCCCAAGTTAGAAGCAGAGCCTAAGATGTAAATTATCGATAGTCCATATCTCGGAAACTATAAGAGATAATGCAATTTGGCAACCGGCAATGTAATTAGCATGCCGAATATTACTTGGAATGTGAATTGGAACGAAATCGCCAATAGATAAGACCATTTTACAATTTGGGCCCTAGTTAGAAGCAGAGCCTAAGGTGTAAATTATCGATAGTCCATATCTCGGAAACTATAAGAGATAATTCAATTTGGCAACCGGCAATGTAATTAGCATGCCGAATATTACATGGAATGTGAATTGGAACGAAATCGCCTATAGATAAGACGATTTTACAATTTGGGCCCAAGTTAGAAGCAGAGCCTAAGGTGTAAATTATCGATAGTCCATATCTCGGAAACTATAAGAGATAATGCAATTTGGCAACCGGCAATGTAATTAGCATGCGAATATTACTTGGAATGTGAATTGGAACGAAATCGCCAATAGGTAAGACCATTTTACAATTTGGGCCCATGTTAGAAGCAGAGCCTAAGGTGTAAATTATCGATAGTCCATATCTCGGAAACTATAAGAGATAATTCAATTTGGCAACCGGCAATGTAATTAGCATGCCGAATATTACTTGGAATGTGAATTGGAACGAAATCGCCAATAGGTAAGACCATTTTACAATTTGGGCCCATGTTAGAAGCAGAGCCTAAGGTGTAAATTATCGATAGTCCCATATCTCGGAAACTATAAGAGATAATGCAATTTCGCAACCGGCAATGTAATTAGCATGCCGAATATTACTTGGAATGTGAATTGGAACGAAATCGCCAATAGATAAGGCCATTTTACAATTGGGCCCAAGTTAGAAGCAGAGCCTAAGGTGTAAATTATTGATAGTCCATATCTCGGAAACTATAAGAGATAATGCAATTTTCGCAACCGGCAATGTAATTAGCATGCCGAATATTACTTGGAATGTGAATTGGAACGAAATCGCCAATAGGTAAGACCATTTTACAATTTGGGCCCAAGTTAGAAGCAGAGCCTAAGGTGTAAATTATCGATAGTCCATATCTCGGAAACTATAAGAGATAATTCAATTTGGCAACCGTCAATGTAATTAGCATGCCGGATATTACTTGGAATGTGAATTGGAACGAAATCGCCAATAGATAAGACCATTTTATAATTTGGGCCCAAGTTAGAAGCAGAGCCAAAGGTGTAAATTACCGATAGTCCATATCTCGGAAACTATAAGAGATAATGCAATTTGGCAACCGGCAAATGTAATTAGCATGCCGAATATTACTTGGAATGTGAATTGGAACGAAATCGCCAATAGATAAGACGATTTTACCATTTGGGCCCAAGTTAGAAGCAGAGCCTAAGGTGTAAATTATCGATAGTCCATATCTCGGAAACTATAAGAGATAATGCAATTTGGCAACCGGCAATGTAATTAGCATGCCGAATATTACTTGGAATGTGAATTGGAACGAAATCGCCAATAGATAAGACCATTTTACAATTTGGGCCCAAGTTAGAAGCAGAGCCTAAGGTGTAAATTATCGATAGTCCATATCTCGGAAACTATAAGAGATAATGCAATTTGGCAACCGGCAATGTAATTAGCATGCCGAATATTACTTGGAATGTGAATTGGAACGAAATCGCCAATAGGTAAGACCATTTTACAATTTGGGCCCAAGTTAGAAGCAGAGCCTAAGGTGTAAATTATCGATAGTCTATATCTCGGAAACTATAAGAGATAATTCAATTTGGCAACCGGCAATGTAATTAGCATGCCGAATATTACTTGGAATGTGAATTGGAACGAAATCGCCAATAGATAAGACCATTTTACAATTTGGGCACAAGTTAGAAGCAGGGCCTAAGGTGTAAATTATCGATAGTCCATATCTCGGAAACTATAAGATATAATGCAATTTGGCAACCGGCAATGTAATTAGAATGCCGAATATTACTTGGAATGTGAATTGGAACGAAATCGCCCAATAGATAAGACCATTTTGCAATTTGGGCCCAAGTTAGAAGCAGAGCCTAAGGTGTAAATTATCGATAGTCCATATCTCGGAAACTATAAGAGATAATGCAATTTGGCAAACGGCAATGTAATTAGAATGCCGAATATTTACTTGGAATTGTGAATTGGAACGAAATCGCCAATAGATAAGGACCATTTTACAATTTGGGCTCAAGTTAGAAGCAGAGCCTAAGGTCTAAATTATCGATAGTCCATAATCTCGGAAACTATAAGAGATAATGCAATTTGGCAACCGGCAATGTAATTAGCACGCCGAATATTACTTGGAATGTGAATTGGAACGAAATCGCCAATAGATAAGACCATTTTACAATTTGGGCCCAAGTTAGAAGCAGAGCCTAAGGTGTAAATTATCGATAGTCCATATCTCGGAAACTATAAGAGATAATGCAATTTCGCAACCGGCAATGTAATTAGCATGCCGAATATTACTTGGAGTGTGATTTGGAACGAAATCGCCAATAGATAAGACCATTTTACAATTTGGGCCCAAGTTAGAAGCAGAGCCTAAGGTGTAAATTATTGATAGTCCATATCTCGGAAACTATAAGAGATAATGCAATTTCGCAACCGGCAATGTAATTAGCATGCCGAATATTACTTGGAGTGTGAATTGGAACGAAATCGCCAATAGATAAGACCATTTTACAATTTGGGCCCAAGTTAGAAGCAGAGCCTAAGGTGTAAATTATCGATAGTCCATATCTCGGAAACTATAAGAGATAATGCAATTTGGCAACCGGCAATGTAATTAGCATGCCGAATATTACTTGGAATGTGAATTGGAACGAAATCGCCAATAGATAAGACCATTTTACAATTTGGGCCCAAGTTAGAAGCAGAGCCTAAGGTGTAAATTATCGATAGTCCATATCTCGGAAACTATAAGAGATAATGCAATTTGGCAACCGGCAATGTAATTAGCATGCCGAATATTACTTGGAATGTGAATTGGAACGAAATCGCCAATAGATAAGACCATTTTACAATTTGGGCCCAAGTTAGAAGCAGAGCCTAAAGTGTAAATTATCGATAGTCCATATCTCGGAAACTATAAGAGATAATGCAATTTGGCAACCGGTAATGTAATTAGCATGCCGAATATTACTTGGAATGTGAATTGGAACGAAATCGCCAATAGATAAGACCATTTTACAATTTGGGCCCAAGTTAGAAGCAGAGCCTAAGATGTAAATTATCGATAGTCCATATCTCGGAAACTATAAGAGATAATGCAATTTCGCAACCGGCAATGTAATTAGCATGCCGAATATTACTTGGAATGTGAATTGGAACGAAATCGCCAATAGATAAGGCCATTTTACAATTTGGGCCCAAGTTAGAAGCAGAGCCTAAGGTGTAAATTATTGATAGTCCATATCTCGGAAACTATAAGAGATAATGCAATTTCGCAACCGGCAATGTAATTAGCATGCCGAATATTACTTGGAATGTGAATTGGAACGAAATCGCCAATAGATAAGACCATTTTACAATTTGGGCCCAAGTTAGAAGCAGAGCCTAAGATGTAAATTATCGATAGTCCATATCTCGGAAACTATAAGAGATAATGCAATTTCGCAACCGGCAATGTAATTAGCATGCCGAATATCACTTGGAATGTGAATTGGGACGAAATCGCCAATAGATAAGACCATTTTACAATTTGGGCCCAAGTTAGAAGCAGAGCCTAAGATGTAAATTATCGATAGTCCATATCTCGGAAACTATAAGAGATAATGCAATTTCGCGACCGGCAATGTAATTAGCATGCCGAATATCACTTGGAATGTGAATTGGGACGAAATCGCCAATAGATAAGACCATTTTACAATTTGGGCCCAAGTTAGAAGCAGAGCCTAAGGTGTAAATTATCGATAGTCCATATCTCGGAAACTATAAGAGATAATTCAATTTGGCAACCGGCAATGTAATTAGCATGCCGGATATTACTTGGAATGTGAATTGGAACGAAATCGCCAATAGATAAGACCATTTTACAATTTGGGCCCAAGTTAGAAGCAGAGCCTAAAGTGTAAATTATCGATAGTCCATATCTCGGAAACTATAAGAGATAATGCAATTTGGCAACCGGCAATGTAATTAGCATGCCGAATATTACTTGGAATGTGAATTGGAACGAAATCGCCAATAGATAAGATGATTTTACAATTTGGGCCCAAGTTAGAAGCAGAGCCTAAGATGTAAATTATCGATAGTCCATATCTCGGAAACTATAAGAGATAATGCAATTTGGCAACCGGCAATGTAATTAGCACGCCGAATATTACTTGGAATGTGAATTGGAACGAAATCGCCAATAGATAAGACCATTTTACAATTTGGGCCCAAGTTAGAAGCAGAGCCTAAGGTGTATATTATCGATAGTCCATATCTCGGAAACTATAAGAGATAATGCAATTTGGCAACCGGCAATGTAATTAGCATGCCGAATATTACTTGAAATGTGAATTGGAACGAAATCGCCAATAGGTAAGACCATTTTACAATTTGGGCCCAAGTTAGAAGCAGAGCCTAAGGTGTAAATTATCGATAGTCCATATCTCGGAAACTATAAGAGATAATTCAATTTGGCAACCGGCAATGTAATTAGCATGCCGGATATTACTTGGAATGTGAATTGGAACGAAATCGCCAATAGATAAGACCATTTTACAATTTGGGCCCAAGTTAGAAGCAGAGCCTAAGGTGTAAATTACCGATAGTCCATATCTCGGAAACTATAAGAGATAATGCAATTTGGCAACCGGCAATGTAATTAGCATGCCGAATATTACTTGGAATGTGAATTGGAACGAAATCGCCAATAGATAAGACGATTTTACAATTTGGGCCCAAGTTAGAAGCAGAGCCTAAGGTGTAAATTATCGATAGTCCATATCTCGGAAACTATAAGAGATAATGCAATTTGGCAACCGGTAATGTAATTAGCATGCCGAATATTACTTGGAATGTGAATTGGAACGAAATCGCCAATAGAGAAGACCATTTTACAATTTGGGCCCAAGTTAGAAGCAGAGCCTAAGGTTGTAAATTATCGATAGTCCATATCTCGGAAACTATAAGAGATAATGCAATTTGGCAACCGGCAATGTAATTAGCATGCCGAATATTACTTGGAATGTGAATTGGAACGAAATCGCCAATAGAGAAGACCATTTTACAATTTGGGCCCAAGTTAGAAGCAGAGCCTAAGGTGTAAATTATCGATAGTCCCATATCTCGGAAACCATAAGAGATAATGCAATTTGGCAACCGGCAATGTAATTAGCATGCCGAATATTACTTGGAATGTGAATTGGAACGAAATCGCCAATAGAGAAGACCATTTTACAATTTGGGCCCAAGTTAGAAGCAGAGCCTAAGTGTAAATTATCGATAGTCCATATCTCGGAAACTATAAGAGATAATGCAATTTGGCAACCGGCAATGTAATTAGCATGCCGAATATTACTTGGAATGTGAATTGGAACGAAAACGCCAATAGATAAGACCATTTTACAATTTGGGCCCAAGTTAGAAGCAGAGCCTAAGGTGTAAATTATCGATAGTCCATATCTCGGAAACTATAAGAGATAATGCAATTTGGCAACCGGCAATGTAATTAGCATGCCGAATATTACTTGGAATGTGAATTGGAACGAAATCGCCAATAGATAAGACCATTTTACAATTTGGGCCCAAGTTAGAAGCAGAGCCTAAGGTGTAAATTATCGATAGTCCATATCTCGGAAACTATAAGAGATAATGCAATTTGGCAACCGGCAATGTAATTAGCATGCCGAATATTACTTGGAATGTGAATTGGAACGAAATCGCCTATAGATAAGACGATTTTACAATTTGGGCCCAAGTTAGAAGCAGAGCCTAAGATGTAAATTATCGATAGTCCATATCTCGGAAACTATAAGAGATAATGCAATTTGGCAACCGGCAATGTAATTAGCATGCCGAATATTACTTGGAATGTGAATTGGAACGAAATCGCCAATAGATAAGACCATTTTACAATTTGGGCCCTAGTTAGAAGCAGAGCCTAAGGTGTAAATTATCGATAGTCCATATCTCGGAAACTATAAGAGATAATTCAATTTGGCAACCGGCAATGTAATTAGCATGCCGAATATTACATGGAATGTGAATTGGAACGAAATCGCCTATAGATAAGACGATTTTACAATTTGGGCCCAAGTTAGAAGCAGAGCCTAAGGTGTAAATTATCGATAGTCCATATCTCGGAAACTATAAGAGATAATGCAATTTGGCAACCGGCAATGTAATTAGCATGCCGAATATTACTTGGAATGTGAATTGGAACGAAATCGCCAATAGGTAAGACCATTTTACAATTTGGGCCCATGTTAGAAGCAGAGCCTAAGGTGTAAATTATCGATAGTCCATATCTCGGAAACTATAAGAGATAATTCAATTTGGCAACCGGCAATGTAATTAGCATGCCGAATATTACTTGGAATGTGAATTGGAACGAAATCGCCAATAGGTAAGACCATTTTACAATTTGGGCCCATGTTAGAAGCAGAGCCTAAGGTGTAAATTATCGATAGTCCATATCTCGGAAACTATAAGAGATAATGCAATTTGGCAACCGGCAATGTAATTAGCATGCCGAATATTACTTGGAATGTGAATTGGAACGAAATCGCCAATAGATAAGACCATTTTACAATTTGGGCCCAAGTTAGAAGCAGAGCCTAAAGTGTAAATTATCGATAGTCCATATCTCGGAAACTATAAGAGATAATGCAATTTGGCAACCGGCAATGTAATTAGCATGCCGAATATTACTTGGAATGTGAATTGGAACGAAATCGCCAATAGATAAGACTATTTTACAATTTGGGCCCAAGTTAGAAGCAGAGCCTAAGATGTAAATTATCGATAGTCCATATCTCGGAAACTATAAGAGATAATGCAATTTCGCAACCGGCAATGTAATTAGCATGCCGAATATTACTTGGAATGTGAATTGGAACGAAATCGCCAATAGATAAGGCCATTTTACAATTTGGGCCCAAGTTAGAAGCAGAGCCTAAGGTGTAAATTATTGATAGTCCATATCTCGGAAACTATAAGAGATAATGCAATTTCGCAACCGGCAATGTAATTAGCATGCCGAATATTACTTGGAATGTGAATTGGAACGAAATCGCCAATAGGTAAGACCATTTTACAATTTGGGCCCAAGTTAGAAGCAGAGCCTAAGGTGTAAATTATCGATAGTCCATATCTCGGAAACTATAAGAGATAATTCAATTTGGCAACCGTCAATGTAATTAGCATGCCGGATATTACTTGGAATGTGAATTGGAACGAAATCGCCAATAGATAAAACCATTTTATAATTTGGGCCCAAGTTAGAAGCAGAGCCTAAGGTGTAAATTACCGATAGTCCATATCTCGGAAACTATAAGAGATAATGCAATTTGGCAACCGGCAATGTAATTAGCATGCCGAATATTACTTGGAATGTGAATTGGAACGAAATCGCCAATAGATAAGACGATTTTACCATTTGGGCCCAAGTTAGAAGCAGAGCCTAAGGTGTAAATTATCGATAGTCCATATCTCGGAAACTATAAGAGATAATGCAATTTGGCAACCGGCAATGTAATTAGCATGCCGAATATTACTTGGAATGTGAATTGGAACGAAATCGCCAATAGATAAGGACCATTTTACAATTTGGGCCCAAGTTAGAAGCAGAGCCTAAGGTGTAAATTATCGATAGTCCATATCTCGGAAACTATAAGAGATAATGCAATTTGGCAACCGGCAATGTAATTAGCATGCCGAATATTACTTGGAATGTGAATTGGAACGAAATCGCCAATAGGTAAGACCATTTTACAATTTGGGCCCAAGTTAGAAGCAGAGCCTAAGGTGTAAATTATCGATAGTCTATATCTCGGAAACTATAAGAGATAATTCAATTTGGCAACCGGCAATGTAATTAGCATGCCGAATATTACTTGGAATGTGAATTGGAACGAAATCGCCAATAGATAAGACCATTTTACAATTTGGGCACAAGTTAGAAGCAGGGCCTAAGGTGTAAATTATCGATAGTCCATATCTCGGAAACTATAAGATATAATGCAATTTGGCAACCGGCAATGTAATTAGAATGCCGAATATTACTTGGAATGTGAATTGGAACGAAATCGCCAATAGATAAGACCATTTTGCAATTTGGGCCCAAGTTAGAAGCAGAGCCTAAGGTGTAAATTATCAATAGTCCATATCTCGGAAACTATAAGAGATAATGCAATTTGGCAAACGGCAATGTAATTAGAATGCCGAATATTACTTGGAATGTGAATTGGAACGAAATCGCCAATAGATAAGACCATTTTACAATTTGGGCCCAAGTTAGAAGCAGAGCCTAAGGTGTAAATTATCGATAGTCCATATCTCGGAAACTATAAGAGATAATGCAATTTGGCAACCGGCAATGTAATTAGCATGCCGAATATTAATTGGAATGTGAATTGGAACGAAATCGCCAATAGATAAGACCATTTTACAATTTGGGCCCAAGTTAGAAGCAGAGCCTAAGGTGTAAATATCGATAGTCCATATCTCGGAAACTATAAGAGATAATGCAATTTGGCAACCGGCAATGTAATTAGCATGCCGAATATTACTTGGAATGTGAATTGGAACGAAATCGCCAATAGGTAAGACCATTTTACAATTTGGGCCCAAGTTAGAAGCAGAGCCTAAGGTGTAAATTATCGATAGTCCATATCTCGGAAACTATAAGAGATAATTCAATTTGGCAACCGGCAATGTAATTAGCATGCCGAATATTACTTGGAATGTGAATTGGAACGAAATCGCCAATAGATAAGACCATTTTACAATTTGGGCCCAAGTTAGAAGCAGAGCCTAAGGTGTAAATTATTGATAGTCCATATCTCGGAAACTATAAGAGATAATGCAATTTGGCAACCGGCAATGTAATTAGCATGCCGAATATTACTTGGAATGTGAATTGGAACGAAATCGCCAATAGAGAAGACCATTTTACAATTTGGGCCCAAGTTAGAAGCAGAGCCTAAGGTGTAAATTATCGATAATCCATATCTCGGAAACTATAAGAGATAATGCAATTTGGCAACCGGCAAAGTAATTAGCATGCCGAATATTACATGGAATGTGAATTGGAACGAAATCGCCAATAGATAAGACCATTTTACAATTTGGGCCCAAGTTAGAAGCAGAGCCTAAGGTGTAAATTATCGATAGTCCATATCTCGGAAACTATAAGAGATAATGCAATTTGGCAACCGGCAATGTAATTAGCATGCCGAATATTACTTGGAATGTGAATTGGAACGAAATCGCCAATAGATAAGACCATTTTACAATTTGGGCTCAAGTTAGAAGCAGAGCCTAAGGTCTAAATTATCGATAGTCCATATCTCGGAAACTATAAGAGATAATGCAATTTGGCAACCGGCAATGTAATTAGCATGCCGAATATTACTTGGAATGTGAATTGGAACGAAATCGCCAATAGATAAGACCATTTTACAATTTGGGCCCAAGTTAGAAGCAGAGCCTAAGGTGTAAATTATCGATAGTCCATATCTCGGAAACTATAAGAGATAATGCAATTTGGCAACCGGCAATGTAATTAGCATGCCGAATATATTACTTGTAATGTGAATTGGAACGAAATCGCCAATAGATAAGACCATTTTACAATTTGGGCCCAAGTTAGAAGCAGAGCCTAAGGTGTAAATTATTGATAGTCCATATCTCGGAAACTATAAGAGATAATGCAATTTCGCAACCGGCAATGTAATTAGCATGCCGAATATTACTTGGAGTGTGAATTGGAACGAAATCGCCAATAGATAAGACCATTTTACAATTTGGGCCCAAGTTAGAAGCAGAGCCTAAGGTGTAAATTATCGATAGTCCATGTCTCGGAAACTATAAGAGATAATGCAATTTGGCAACCGGCAATGTAATTAGCATGCCGAATATTACTTGGAATGTGAATTGGAACGAAATCGCCAATAGGTAAGACCATTTTACAATTTGGGCCCATGTTAGAAGCAGAGCCTAAGGTGTAAATTATCGATAGTCCATATCTCGGAAACTATAAGAGATAATGCAATTTGGCAACCGGCAATGTAATTAGCATGCCGAATATTACTTGGAGTGTGAATTGGAACGA
Source organism: Rhynchophorus ferrugineus (assembly GCF_030347505.1). Classification (NCBI taxonomy): domain Eukaryota; kingdom Metazoa; phylum Arthropoda; class Insecta; order Coleoptera; family Curculionidae; genus Rhynchophorus; species Rhynchophorus ferrugineus. Next base: position 244,236 of record NW_027472812.1, on the reverse strand, counting down.
AATCGCCAATAGATAAGACCATTTTACAATTTGGGCCCAAGTTAGAAGCAGAGCCTAAGGTGTAAATTATCGATAGTCCATATCTCGGAAACTATAAGAGATAATGCAATTTGGCAACCGGCAATGTAATTAGCATGCCGAATATATTACTTGTAATGTGAATTGGAACGAAATCGCCAATAGGTAAGACCATTTTACAATTTGGGCCCAAGTTAGAAGCAGAGCCTAAGGTGTAAATTATCGATAGTCCATATCTCGGAAACTATAAGAGATAATGCAATTTGGCAACCGGCAATGTAATTAGCATGCCGAATATATTACTTGGAATGTGAATTGGAACGAAATCGCCAATAGATAAGACCATTTTACAATTTGGGCCCAAGTTAGAAGCAGAGCCTAAGGTGTAAATTATTGATAGTCCATATCTCGGAAACTATAAGAGATAATGCAATTTGGCAACCGGCAATGTAATTAGCATGCCGAATATTACTTGGAATGTGAATTGGAACGAAATCGCCAATAGAGAAGACCATTTTACAATTTGGGCCCAAGTTAGAAGCAGAGCCTAAGGTGTAAATTATCGATAATCCATATCTCGGAAACTATAAGAGATAATGCAATTTGGCAACCGGCAAAGTAATTAGCATGCCGAATATTACATGGAATGTGAATTGGAACGAAATCGCCAATAGATAAGACCATTTTACAATTTGGGCCCAAGTTAGAAGCAGAGCCTAAGGTGTAAATTATCGATAGTCCATATCTCGGAAACTATAAGAGATAATGCAATTTGGCAACCGGCAATGTAATTAGCATGCCGAATATTACTTGGAATGTGAATTGGAACGAAATCGCCAATAGATAAGACCATTTTACAATTTGGGCTCAAGTTAGAAGCAGAGCCTAAGGTCTAAATTATCGATAGTCCATATCTCGGAAACTATAAGAGATAATGCAATTTGGCAACCGGCAATGTAATTAGCATGCCGAATATTACTTGGAATGTGAATTGGAACGAAATCGCCAATAGATAAGACCATTTTACAATTTGGGCCCAAGTTAGAAGCAGAGCCTAAGGTGTAAATTATCGATAGTCCATATCTCGGAAACTATAAGAGATAATGCAATTTGGCAACCGGCAATGTAATTAGCATGCCGAATATATTACTTGTAATGTGAATTGGAACGAAATCGCCAATAGATAAGACCATTTTACAATTTGGGCCCAAGTTAGAAGCAGAGCCTAAGGTGTAAATTATTGATAGTCCATATCTCGGAAACTATAAGAGATAATGCAATTTCGCAACCGGCAATGTAATTAGCATGCCGAATATTACTTGGAGTGTGAATTGGAACGAAATCGCCAATAGATAAGACCATTTTACAATTTGGGCCCAAGTTAGAAGCAGAGCCTAAGGTGTAAATTATCGATAGTCCATATCTCGGAAACTATAAGAGATAATGCAATTTGGCAACCGGCAATGTAATTAGCATGCCGAATATTACTTGGAATGTGAATTGGAACGAAATCGCCAATAGGTAAGACCATTTTACAATTTGGGCCCATGTTAGAAGCAGAGCCTAAGGTGTAAATTATCGATAGTCCATATCTCGGAAACTATAAGAGATAATGCAATTTGGCAACCGGCAATGTAATTAGCATGCCGAATATTACTTGGAGTGTGAATTGGAACGAAATCGCCAATAGATAAGACCATTTTACAATTTGGGCCCAAGTTAGAAGCAGAGCCTAAGGTGTAAATTATCGATAGTCCATATCTCGGAAACTATAAGAGATAATGCAATTTGGCAACCGGCAATGTAATTAGCATGCCGAATATATTACTTGTAATGTGAATTGGAACGAAATCGCCAATAGGTAAGACCATTTTACAATTTGGGCCCAAGTTAGAAGCAGAGCCTAAGGTGTAAATTATCGATAGTCCATATCTCGGAAACTATAAGAGATAATGCAATTTGGCAACCGGCAATGTAATTAGCATGCCGAATATATTACTTGTAATGTGAATTGGAACGAAATCGCCAATAGATAAGACCATTTTACAATTTGGGCCCAAGTTAGAAGCAGAGCCTAAGGTGTAAATTATTGATAGTCCATATCTCGGAAACTATAAGAGATAATGCAATTTGGCAACCGGCAATGTAATTAGCATGCCGAATATTACTTGGAATGTGAATTGGAACGAAATCGCCAATAGAGAAGACCATTTTACAATTTGGGCCCAAGTTAGAAGCAGAGCCTAAGGTGTAAATTATCGATAATCCATATCTCGGAAACTATAAGAGATAATGCAATTTGGCAACCGGCAAAGTAATTAGCATGCCGAATATTACATGGAATGTGAATTGGAACGAAATCGCCAATAGATAAGACCATTTTACAATTTGGGCCCAAGTTAGAAGCAGAGCCTAAGGTGTAAATTATCGATAGTCCATATCTCGGAAACTATAAGAGATAATGCAATTTGGCAACCGGCAATGTAATTAGCATGCCGAATATTACTTGGAATGTGAATTGGAACGAAATCGCCAATAGATAAGACCATTTTACAATTTGGGCTCAAGTTAGAAGCAGAGCCTAAGGTCTAAATTATCGATAGTCCATATCTCGGAAACTATAAGAGATAATGCAATTTGGCAACCGGCAATGTAATTAGCATGCCGAATATTACTTGGAATGTGAATTGGAACGAAATCGCCATTAGATAAGACCATTTTACAATTTGGGCCCAAGTTAGAAGCAGAGCCTAAGGTGTAAATTATCGATAGTCCATATCTCGGAAACTATAAGAGATAATGCAATTTGGCAACCGGCAATGTAATTAGCATGCCGAATATATTACTTGTAATGTGAATTGGAACGAAATCGCCAATAGATAAGACCATTTTACAATTTGGGCCCAAGTTAGAAGCAGAGCCTAAGGTGTAAATTATTGATAGTCCATATCTCGGAAACTATAAGAGATAATGCAATTTCGCAACCGGCAATGTAATTAGCATGCCGAATATTACTTGGAGTGTGAATTGGAACGAAATCGCCAATAGATAAGACCATTTTACAATTTGGGCCCAAGTTAGAAGCAGAGCCTAAGGTGTAAATTATCGATAGTCCATATCTCGGAAACTATAAGAGATAATGCAATTTGGCAACCGGCAATGTAATTAGCATGCCGAATATTACTTGGAATGTGAATTGGAACGAAATCGCCAATAGGTAAGACCATTTTACAATTTGGGCCCAAGTTAGAAGCAGAGCCTAAGGTGTAAATTATCGATAGTCCATATCTCGGAAACTATAAGAGATAGTGCAATTTGGCAACCGGCAATGTAATTAGCATGCCGAATATTACTTGGAGTGTGAATTGGAACGAAATCGCCAATAGATAAGACCATTTTACAATTTGGGCCCAAGTTAGAAGCAGAGCCTAAGGTGTAAATTATCGATAGTCCATATCTCGGAAACTATAAGAGATAATGCAATTTGGCAACCGGCAATGTAATTAGCATGCCGAATATTACTTGGAGTGTGAATTGGAACGAAATCGCCAATAGATAAGACCATTTTACAATTTGGGCCCAAGTTAGAAGCAGAGCCTAAGGTGTAAATTATCGATAGTCCATATCTCGGAAACTATAAGAGATAATGCAATTTGGCAACCGGCAATGTAATTAGCATGCCGAATATTACTTGGAATGTGAATTGGAACGAAATCGCCAATAGGTAAGACCATTTTACAATTTGGGCCCATGTTAGAAGCAGAGCCTAAGGTGTAAATTATCGATAGTCCATATCTCGGAAACTATAAGAGATAATGCAATTTGGCAACCGGCAATGTAATTAGCATGCCGAATATTACTTGGAGTGTGAATTGGAACGAAATCGCCAATAGATAAGACCATTTTACAATTTGGGCCCAAGTTAGAAGCAGAGCCGAAGGTGTAAATTATCGATAGTCCATATCTCGGAAACTATAAGAGATAATGCAATTTCACAACCGGCAATGTAATTAGCATGCCGAATATTACTTGGAATGTGAATTGGAACGAAATCGCCAATAGGTAAGACCATTTTACAATTTGGGCCCATGTTAGAAGCAGAGCCTAAGGTGTAAATTATCGATAGTCCATATCTCGGAAACTATAAGAGATAATGCAATTTGGCAACCGGCAATGTAATTAGCATGCCGAATATTACTTGGAATGTGAATTGGAACGAAATCGCCAATAGATAAGACCATTTTACAATTTGGGCCCAAGTTAGAAGCAGAGCCTAAAGTGTAAATTATCGATAGTCCATATCTCGGAAACTATAAGAGATAATGCAATTTGGCAACCGGCAATGTAATTAGCATGCCGAATATTACTTGGAATGTGAATTGGAACGAAATCGCCAATAGATAAGACCATTTTACAATTTGGGCCCAAGTTAGAAGCAGAGCCTAAGATGTAAATTATCGATAGTCCATATCTCGGAAACTATAAGAGATAATGCAATTTCGCAACCGGCAATGTAATTAGCATGCCGAATATTACTTGGAATGTGAATTGGAACGAAATCGCCAATAGATAAGGCCATTTTACAATTTGGGCCCAAGTTAGAAGCAGAGCCTAAGGTGTAAATTATTGATAGTCCATATCTCGGAAACTATAAGAGATAATGCAATTTCGCAACCGGCAATGTAATTAGCATGCCGAATATTACTTGGAATGTGAATTGGAACGAAATCGCCAATAGGTAAGACCATTTTACAATTTGGGCCCAAGTTAGAAGCAGAGCCTAAGGTGTAAATTATCGATAGTCCATATCTCGGAAACTATAAGAGATAATTCAATTTGGCAACCGTCAATGTAATTAGCATGCCGGATATTACTTGGAATGTGAATTGGAACGAAATCGCCAATAGATAAGACCATTTTATAATTTGGGCCCAAGTTAGAAGCACAGCCTAAGGTGTAAATTACCGATAGTCCATATCTCGGAAACTATAAGAGATAATGCAATTTGGCAACCGGCAATGTAATTAGCATGCCGAATATTACTTGGAATGTGAATTGGAACGAAATCGCCAATAGATAAGACGATTTTACCATTTGGGCCCAAGTTAGAAGCAGAGCCTAAGGTGTAAATTATCGATAGTCCATATCTCGGAAACTATAAGAGATAATGCAATTTGGCAACCGGCAATGTAATTAGCATGCCGAATATTACTTGGAATGTGAATTGGAACGAAATCGCCAATAGATAAGACCATTTTACAATTTGGGCCCAAGTTAGAAGCAGAGCCTAAGGTGTAAATTATCGATAGTCCATATCTCGGAAACTATAAGAGATAATGCAATTTGGCAACCGGCAATGTAATTAGCATGCCGAATATTACTTGGAATGTGAATTGGAACGAAATCGCCAATAGGTAAGACCATTTTACAATTTGGGCCCAAGTTAGAAGCAGAGCCTAAGGTGTAAATTATCGATAGTCTATATCTCGGAAACTATAAGAGATAATTCAATTTGGCAACCGGCAATGTAATTAGCATGCCGAATATTACTTGGAATGTGAATTGGAACGAAATCGCCAATAGATAAGACCATTTTACAATTTGGGCACAAGTTAGAAGCAGGGCCTAAGGTGTAAATTATCGATAGTCCATATCTCGGAAACTATAAGATATAATGCAATTTGGCAACCGGCAATGTAATTATAATGCCGAATATTACTTGGAATGTGAATTGGAACGAAATCGCCAATAGATAAGACCATTTTGCAATTTGGGCCCAAGTTAGAAGCAGAGCCTAAGGTGTAAATTATCGATAGTCCATATCTCGGAAACTATAAGAGATAATGCAATTTGGCAAACGGCAATGTAATTAGAATGCCGAATATTACTTGGAATGTGAATTGGAACGAAATCGCCAATAGATAAGACCATTTTACAATTTGGGCCCAAGTTAGAAGCAGAGCCTAAGGTGTAAATTATCGATAGTCCATATCTCGGAAACTATAAGAGATAATGCAATTTGGCAACCGGCAATGTAATTAGCATGCCGAATATTAATTGGAATGTGAATTGGAACGAAATCGCCAATAGATAAGATCATTTTACAATTTGGGCCCAAGTTAGAAGCAGAGCCTAAGGTGTAAATATCGATAGTCCATATCTCGGAAACTATAAGAGATAATGCAATTTGGCAACCGGCAATGTAATTAGCATGCCGAATATTACTTGGAATGTGAATTGGAACGAAATCGCCAATAGGTAAGACCATTTTACAATTTGGGCCCAAGTTAGAAGCAGAGCCTAAGGTGTAAATTATCGATAGTCCATATCTCGGAAACTATAAGAGATAATTCAATTTGGCAACCGGCAATGTAATTAGCATGCCGAATATTACTTGGAATGTGAATTGGAACGAAATCGCCAATAGATAAGACCATTTTACAATTTGGGCCCAAGTTAGAAGCAGAGCCTAAGGTGTAAATTATCGATAGTCCATATCTCGGAAACTATAAGAGATAATGCAATTTGGCAACCGGCAATGTAATTAGCATGCCGAATATTACTTGGAATGTGAATTGGACCATTTTACAATTTGGGCCCAAGTTAGAAGCAGAGCCTAAGGTGTAAATTATTGATAGTCCATATCTCGGAAACTATAAGAGATAATGCAATTTGGCAACCGGCAATGTAATTAGCATGCCGAATATTACTTGGAATGTGAATTGGAACGAAATCGCCAATAGAGAAGACCATTTTACAATTTGGGCCCAAGTTAGAAGCAGAGCCTAAGGTGTAAATTATCGATAATCCATATCTCGGAAACTATAAGAGATAATGCAATTTGGCAACCGGCAAAGTAATTAGCATGCCGAATATTACATGGAATGTGAATTGGAACGAAATCGCCAATAGATAAGACCATTTTACAATTTGGGCCCAAGTTAGAAGCAGAGCCTAAGGTGTAAATTATCGATAGTCCATATCTCGGAAACTATAAGAGATAATGCAATTTGGCAACCGGCAATGTAATTAGCATGCCGAATATTACTTGGAATGTGAATTGGAACGAAATCGCCAATAGATAAGACCATTTTACAATTTGGGCTCAAGTTAGAAGCAGAGCCTAAGGTCTAAATTATCGATAGTCCATATCTCGGAAACTATAAGAGATAATGCAATTTGGCAACCGGCAATGTAATTAGCATGCCGAATATTACTTGGAATGTGAATTGGAACGAAATCGCCAATAGATAAGACCATTTTACAATTTGGGCCCAAGTTAGAAGCAGAGCCTAAGGTGTAAATTATCGATAGTCCATATCTCGGAAACTATAAGAGATAATGCAATTTGGCAACCGGCAATGTAATTAGCATGCCGAATATTACTTGTAATGTGAATTGGAACGAAATCGCCAATAGATAAGACCATTTTACAATTTGGGCCCAAGTTAGAAGCAGAGCCTAAGGTGTAAATTATTGATAGTCCATATCTCGGAAACTATAAGAGATAATGCAATTTCGCAACCGGCAATGTAATTAGCATGCCGAATATTACTTGGAGTGTGAATTGGAACGAAATCGCCAATAGATAAGACCATTTTACAATTTGGGCCCAAGTTAGAAGCAGAGCCTAAGGTGTAAATTATCGATAGTCCATATCTCGGAAACTATAAGAGATAATGCAATTTGGCAACCGGCAATGTAATTAACATGCCGAATATTACTTGGAATGTGAATTGGAACGAAATCGCCAATAGATAAGACCATTTTACAATTTGGGCCCAAGTTAGAAGCAGAGCCTAAGGTGTAAATTATCGATAGTCCATATCTCGGAAACTATAAGAGATAATGCAATTTGGCAACCGGCAATGTAATTAGCATGCCGAATATTACTTGGAATGTGAATTGGAACGAAATCGCCAATAGATAAGACCATTTTACAATTTGGGCCCAAGTTAGAAGCAGAGCCTAAAGTGTAAATTATCGATAGCCCATATCTCGGAAACTATAAGAGATAATGCAATTTGGCAACCGGCAATGTAATTAGCATGCCGAATATTACTTGGAATGTGAATTGGAACGAAATCGCCAATAGATAAGACCATTTTACAATTTGGGCCCAAGTTAGAAGCAGAGCCTAAGATGTAAATTATCGATAGTCCATATCTCGGAAACTATAAGAGATAATGCAATTTCGCAACCGGCAATGTAATTAGCATGCCGAATATTACTTGGAATGTGAATTGGAACGAAATCGCCAATAGATAAGGCCATTTTACAATTTGGGCCCAAGTTAGAAGCAGAGCCTAAGGTGTAAATTATTGATAGTCCATATCTCGGAAACTATAAGAGATAATGCAATTTCGCAACCGGCAATGTAATTAGCATGCCGAATATTACTTGGAATGTGAATTGGAACGAAATCGTTAATAGATAAGACCATTTTACAATTTGGGCCCAAGTTAGAAGCAGAGCCTAAGATGTAAATTATCGATAGTCCATATCTCGGAAACTATAAGAGATAATGCAATTTCGCAACCGGCAATGTAATTAGCATGCCGAATATCACTTGGAATGTGAATTGGGACGAAATCGCCAATAGATAAGACCATTTTACAATTTGGGCCCAAGTTAGAAGCAGAGCCTAAGATGTAAATTATCGATAGTCCATATCTCGGAAACTATAAGAGATAATGCAATTTCGCGACCGGCAATGTAATTAGCATGCCGAATATCACTTGGAATGTGAATTGGGACGAAATCGCCAATAGATAAGACCATTTTACAATTTGGGCCCAAGTTAGAAGCAGAGCCTAAGGTGTAAATTATCGATAGTCCATATCTCGGAAACTATAAGAGATAATTCAATTTGGCAACCGGCAATGTAATTAGCATGCCGGATATTACTTGGAATGTGAATTGGAACGAAATCGCCAATAGATAAGACCATTTTACAATTTGGGCCCAAGTTAGAAGCAGAGCCTAAAGTGTAAATTATCGATAGTCCATATCTCGGAAACTATAAGAGATAATGCAATTTGGCAACCGGCAATGTAATTAGCATGCCGAATATTACTTGGAATGTGAATTGGAACGAAATCGCCAATAGATAAGATGATTTTACAATTTGGGCCCAAGTTAGAAGCAGAGCCTAAGATGTAAATTATCGATAGTCCATATCTCGGAAACTATAAGAGATAATGCAATTTGGCAACCGGCAATGTAATTAGCACGCCGAATATTACTTGGAATGTGAATTGGAACGAAATCGCCAATAGATAAGACCATTTTACAATTTGGGCCCAAGTTAGAAGCAGAGCCTAAGGTGTATATTATCGATAGTCCATATCTCGGAAACTATAAGAGATAATGCAATTTGGCAACCGGCAATGTAATTAGCATGCCGAATATTACTTGAAATGTGAATTGGAACGAAATCGCCAATAGGTAAGACCATTTTACAATTTGGGCCCAAGTTAGAAGCAGAGCCTAAGGTGTAAATTATCGATAGTCCATATCTCGGAAACTATAAGAGATAATTCAATTTGGCAACCGGCAATGTAATTAGCATGCCGGATATTACTTGGAATGTGAATTGGAACGAAATCGCCAATAGATAAGACCATTTTACAATTTGGGCCCAAGTTAGAAGCAGAGCCTAAGGTGTAAATTACCGATAGTCCATATCTCGGAAACTATAAGAGATAATGCAATTTGGCAACCGGCAATGTAATTAGCATGCCGAATATTACTTGGAATGTGAATTGGAACGAAATCGCCAATAGATAAGACGATTTTACAATTTGGGCCCAAGTTAGAAGCAGAGCCTAAGGTGTAAATTATCGATAGTCCATATCTCGGAAACTATAAGAGATAATGCAATTTGGCAACCGGTAATGTAATTAGCATGCCGAATATTACTTGGAATGTGAATTGGAACGAAATCGCCAATAGAGAAGACCATTTTACAATTTGGGCCCAAGTTAGAAGCAGAGCCTAAGGTGTAAATTATCGATAGTCCATATCTCGGAAACTATAAGAGATAATGCAATTTGGCAACCGGCAATGTAATTAGCATGCCGAATATTACTTGGAATGTGAATTGGAACGAAATCGCCAATAGAGAAGACCATTTTACAATTTGGGCCCAAGTTAGAAGCAGAGCCTAAGGTGTAAATTATCGATAGTCCATATCTCGGAAACCATAAGAGATAATGCAATTTGGCAACCGGCAATGTAATTAGCATGCCGAATATTACTTGGAATGTGAATTGGAACGAAATCGCCAATAGAGAAGACCATTTTACAATTTGGGCCCAAGTTAGAAGCAGAGCCTAAGGTGTAAATTATCGATAGTCCATATCTCGGAAACTATAAGAGATAATGCAATTTGACAACCGGCAATGTAATTAGCATGCCGAATATTACTTGGAATGTGAATTGGAACGAAAACGCCAATAGATAAGACCATTTTACAATTTGGGCCCAAGTTAGAAGCAGAGCCTAAGGTGTAAATTATCGATAGTCCATATCTCGGAAACTATAAGAGATAATGCAATTTGGCAACCGGCAATGTAATTAGCATGCCGAATATTACTTGGAATGTGAATTGGAACGAAATCGCCAATAGATAAGACCATTTTACAATTTGGGCCCAAGTTAGAAGCAGAGCCTAAGGTGTAAATTATCGATAGTCCATATCTCGGAAACTATAAGAGATAATGCAATTTGGCAACCGGCAATGTAATTAGCATGCCGAATATTACTTGGAATGTGAATTGGAACGAAATCGCCTATAGATAAGACGATTTTACAATTTGGGCCCAAGTTAGAAGCAGAGCCTAAGATGTAAATTATCGATAGTCCATATCTCGGAAACTATAAGAGATAATGCAATTTGGCAACCGGCAATGTAATTAGCATGCCGAATATTACTTGGAATGTGAATTGGAACGAATTCGCCAATAGATAAGACCATTTTACAATTTGGGCCCAAGTTAGAAGCAGAGCCTAAGGTGTAAATTATCGATAGTCCATATCTCGGAAACTATAAGAGATAATGCAATTTGGCAACCGGCAATGTAATTAGCATGCCGAATATTACTTGGAATGTGAATTGGAACGAAATCGCCAATAGGTATGACCATTTTACAATTTGGGCCCATGTTAGAAGCAGAGCCTAAGGTGTAAATTATCGATAGTCCATATCTCGGAAACTATAAGAGATAATTCAATTTGGCAACCGGCAATGTAATTAGCATGCCGGATATTACTTGGAATGTGAATTGGAACGAAATCGCCAATAGATAAGACCATTTTACAATTTGGGCCCAAGTTAGAAGCAGAGCCTAAGGTGTAAATTACCGATAGTCCATATCTCGGAAACTATATGAGATAATGCAATTTGGCAACCGGCAATGTAATTAGCATGCCGAATATTACTTGGAATGTGAATTGGAACGAAATCGCCAATAGATAAGACGATTTTACAATTTGGGCCCAAATTAGAAGCAGAGCCTAAGGTGTAAATTATCGATAGTCCATATCTCGGAAACTATAAGAGATAATGCAATTTGGCAACCGGCAATGTAATTAGCATGCCGAATATTACTTGGAATGCGAATTGGAACGAAATCGCCAATAGAGAAGACCATTTTACAATTTGGGCCCAAGTTAGAAGCAGAGCCTAAGGTGTAAATTATCGATAGTCCATATCTCGGAAACTATAAGAGATAATGCAATTTGGCAACCGGCAATGTAATTAGCATGCCGAATATTACTTGGAATGTGAATTGGAACGAAATCGCCAATAGAGAAGACCATTTTACAATTTGGGCCCAAGTTAGAAGCAGAGCCTAAGGTGTAAATTATCGATAGTCCATATCTCGGAAACTATAAGAGATAATGCAATTTGGCAACCGGCAATGTAATTAGCATGCCGAATATTACTTGGAATGTGAATTGGAACGAAATCGCCAATAGATAAGACCATTTTACAATTTGGGCCCAAGTTAGAAGCAGAGGCTAAGGTGTAAATTATCGATAGTCCATATCTCGGAAACTATAAGAGATAATGCAATTTGGCAACCGGCAATGTAATTAGCATGCCGAATATTACTTGGAATGTGAATTGGAACGAAATCGCCAATAGATAAGACGATTTTACAATTTGGGCCCAAGTTAGAAGCAGAGCCTAAGGTGTAAATTATCGATAGTCCATATCTCGGAAACTATAAGAGATAATGCAATTTGGCAACCGGCAATGTAATTAGCATGCCGAATATTACTTGGAATGTGAATTGGAACGAAATCGCCAATAGAGAAGACCATTTTACAATTTGGGCCCAAGTTAGAAGCAGAGCCTAAGGTGTAAATTATCGATAGTCCATATCTCGGAAACTGTAAGAGATAATGCAATTTGGCAACCGGCAATGTAATTAGCATGCCGAATATTACTTGGAATGTGAATTGGAACGAAATCGCCAATAGAGAAGACCATTTTACAATTTGGGCCCAAGTTAGAAGCAGAGCCTAAGGTGTAAATTATCGATAGTCCATATCTCGGAAACTATAAGAGATAATGCAATTTGGCAACCGGCAATGTAATTAGCATGCCGAATATTACTTGGAATGTGAATTGGAACGAAATCGCCAATAGATAAGACCATTTTACAATTTGGGCCCAAGTTAGAAGCAGAGCCTAAGGTGTAAATTATCGATAGTCCATATCTCGGAAACTATAAGAGATAATGCAATTTGGCAACCGGCAATGTAATTAGCATGCCGAATATTACTTGGAATGTGAATTGGAACGAAATCGCCTATAGATAAGACGATTTTACAATTTGGGCCCAAGTTAGAAGCAGAGCCTAAGATGTAAATTATCGATAGTCCATATCTCGGAAACTATAAGAGATAATGCAATTTGGCAACCGGCAATGTAATTAGCATGCCGAATATTACTTGGAATGTGAATTGGAACGAAATCGCCAATAGATAAGACCATTTTACAATTTGGGCCCTAGTTAGAAGCAGAGCCTAAGGTGTAAATTATCGATAGTCCATATCTCGGAAACTATAAGAGATAATTCAATTTGGCAACCGGCAATGTAATTAGCATGCCGAATATTACATGGAATGTGAATTGGAACGAAATCGCCTATAGATAAGACGATTTTACAATTTGGGCCCAAGTTAGAAGCAGAGCCTAAGGTGTAAATTATCGATAGTCCATATCTCGGAAACTATAAGAGATAATGCAATTTGGCAACCGGCAATGTAATTAGCATGCCGAATATTACTTGGAATGTGAATTGGAACGAAATCGCCAATAGGTAAGACCATTTTACAATTTGGGCCCATGTTAGAAGCAGAGCCTAAGGTGTAAATTATCGATAGTCCATATCTCGGAAACTATAAGAGATAATTCAATTTGGCAACCGGCAATGTAATTAGCATGCCGGATATTACTTGGAATGTGAATTGGAACGAAATCGCCAATAGATAAGACCATTTTACAATTTGGGCCCAAGTTAGAAGCAGAGCCTAAGGTGTAAATTACCGATAGTCCATATCTCGGAAACTATAAGAGATAATGCAATTTGGCAACCGGCAATGTAATTAGCATGCCGAATATTACTTGGAATGTGAATTGGAACGAAATCGCCAATAGATAAGACGATTTTACAATTTGGGCCCAAATTAGAAGCAGAGCCTAAGGTGTAAATTATCGATAGTCCATATCTCGGAAACTATAAGAGATAATGCAATTTGGCAACCGGCAATGTAATTAGCATGCCGAATATTACTTGGAATGCGAATTGGAACGAAATCGCCAATAGAGAAGACCATTTTACAATTTGGGCCCAAGTTAGAAGCAGAGCCTAAGGTGTAAATTATCGATAGTCCATATCTCGGAAACTATAAGAGATAATGCAATTTGGCAACCGGCAATGTAATTAGCATGCCGAATATTACTTGGAATGTGAATTGGAACGAAATCGCCAATAGAGAAGACCATTTTACAATTTGGGCCCAAGTTAGAAGCAGAGCCTAAGGTGTAAATTATCGATAGTCCATATCTCGGAAACTATAAGAGATAATGCAATTTGGCAACCGGCAATGTAATTAGCATGCCGAATATTACTTGGAATGTGAATTGGAACGAAATCGCCAATAGATAAGACCATTTTACAATTTGGGCCCAAGTTTGAAGCAGAGGCTAAGGTGTAAATTATCGATAGTCCATATCTCGGAAACTATAAGAGATAATGCAATTTGGCAACCGGCAATGTAATTAGCATGCCGAATATTACTTGGAATGTGAATTGGAACGAAATCGCCAATAGATAAGACCATTTTACAATTTGGGCCCAAGTTAGAAGCAGAGCCTAAGGTGTAAATTATCGATAGTCCATATCTCGGAAACTATAAGAGATAATGCAATTTGGCAACCGGCAATGTAATTAGCATGCCGAGTACTACTTGGAATGTGAATTGGAACGAAATCGCCAATAGATAAGACCATTTTACAATTTGGGCCCAAGTTAGAAGCAGAGCCTAAGGTGTAAATTATTGATAGTCCATATCTCGGAAACTATAAGAGATAATGCAATTTCGCAACCGGCAATGTAATTAGCATGCCGAATATTACTTGGAGTGTGAATTGGAACGAAATCGCCAATAGATAAGACCATTTTACAATTTGGGCCCAAGTTAGAAGCAGAGCCTAAGGTGTAAATTATCGATAGTCCATATCTCGGAAACTATAAGAGATAATGCAATTTGGCAACCGGCAATGTAATTAGCATGCCGAATATTACTTGGAATGTGAATTGGAACGAAATCGCCAATAGATAAGACCATTTTACAATTTGGGCCCAAGTTAGAAGCAGAGCCTAAGGTGTAAATTATCGATAGTCCATATCTCGGAAACTATAAGAGATAATGCAATTTGGCAACCGGCAATGTAATTAGCATGCCGAGTATTACTTGGAATGTGAATTGGAACGAAATCGCCAATAGATAAGACCATTTTACAATTTGGGCCTAAGTTAGAAGCAGAGCCTAAGGTGTAAATTATCGATAGACCATATCTCGGAAACTATAAGAGATAATGCAATTTGGCAACCGGCAATGTAATTAGCATGCCGAATATTACTTGGAATGTGAATTGGAACGAAATCGCCAATAGATAAGACCATTTTACAATTTGGGCCCAAGTTAGAAGCAGAGCCTAAGGTGTAAATTATCGATAGTCCATATCTCGGAAACTATAAGAGATAATGCAATTTGGCAACCGGCAATGTAATTAGCATGCCGAGTACTACTTGGAATGTGAATTGGAACGAAATCGCCAATAGATAAGACCATTTTACAATTTGGGCCCAAGTTAGAAGCAGAGCCTAAGGTGTAAATTATTGATAGTCCATATCTCGGAAACTATAAGAGATAATGCAATTTGGCAACCGGCAATGTAATTAGCATGCCGAATATTACTTGGAATGTGAATTGGAACGAAATCGCCAATAGATAAGACGATTTTACAATTTGGGCCCAAGTTAGAAGCAGAGCCTAAGGTGTAAATTATCGATAGTCCATATCTCGGAAACTATAAGAGATAATGCAATTTGGCAACCGGTAATGTAATTAGCATGCCGAATATTACTTGGAATGTGAATTGGAACGAAATCGCCAATAGAGAAGACCATTTTACAATTTGGGCCCAAGTTAGAAGCAGAGCCTAAGGTGTAAATTATCGATAGTCCATATCTCGGAAACTATAAGAGATAATGCAATTTGGCAACCGGCAATGTAATTAGCATGCCGAATATTACTTGGAATGTGAATTGGAACGAAATCGCCAATAGAGAAGACCATTTTACAATTTGGGCCCAAGTTAGAAGCAGAGCCTAAGGTGTAAATTATCGATAGTCCATATCTCGGAAACCATAAGAGATAATGCAATTTGGCAACCGGCAATGTAATTAGCATGCCGAATATTACTTGGAATGTGAATTGGAACGAAATCGCCAATAGAGAAGACCATTTTACAATTTGGGCCCAAGTTAGAAGCAGAGCCTAAGGTGTAAATTATCGATAGTCCATATCTCGGAAACTATAAGAGATAATGCAATTTGGCAACCGGCAATGTAATTAGCATGCCGAATATTACTTGGAATGTGAATTGGAACGAAAACGCCAATAGATAAGACCATTTTACAATTTGGGCCCAAGTTAGAAGCAGAGCCTAAGGTGTAAATTATCGATAGTCCATATCTCGGAAACTATAAGAGATAATGCAATTTGGCAACCGGCAATGTAATTAGCATGCCGAATATTACTTGGAATGTGAATTGGAACGAAATCGCCAATAGATAAGACCATTTTACAATTTGGGCCCAAGTTAGAAGCAGAGCCTAAGGTGTAAATTATCGATAGTCCATATCTCGGAAACTATAAGAGATAATGCAATTTGGCAACCGGCAATGTAATTAGCATGCCGAATATTACTTGGAATGTAAATTGGAACGAAATCGCCTATAGATAAGACGATTTTACAATTTGGGCCCAAGTTAGAAGCAGAGCCTAAGATGTAAATTATCGATAGTCCATATCTCGGAAACTATAAGAGATAATGCAATTTGGCAACCGGCAATGTAATTAGCATGCCGAATATTACTTGGAATGTGAATTGGAACGAATTCGCCAATAGATAAGACCATTTTACAATTTGGGCCCAAGTTAGAAGCAGAGCCTAAGGTGTAAATTATCGATAGTCCATATCTCGGAAACTATAAGAGATAATGCAATTTGGCAACCGGCAATGTAATTAGCATGCCGAATATTACTTGGAATGTGAATTGGAACGAAATCGCCAATAGGTATGACCATTTTACAATTTGGGCCCATGTTAGAAGCAGAGCCTAAGGTGTAAATTATCGATAGTCCATATCTCGGAAACTATAAGAGATAATTCAATTTGGCAACCGGCAATGTAATTAGCATGCCGGATATTACTTGGAATGTGAATTGGAACGAAATCGCCAATAGATAAGACCATTTTACAATTTGGGCCCAAGTTAGAAGCAGAGCCTAAGGTGTAAATTACCGATAGTCCATATCTCGGAAACTATATGAGATAATGCAATTTGGCAACCGGCAATGTAATTAGCATGCCGAATATTACTTGGAATGTGAATTGGAACGAAATCGCCAATAGATAAGACGATTTTACAATTTGGGCCCAAATTAGAAGCAGAGCCTAAGGTGTAAATTATCGATAGTCCATATCTCGGAAACTATAAGAGATAATGCAATTTGGCAACCGGCAATGTAATTAGCATGCCGAATATTACTTGGAATGCGAATTGGAACGAAATCGCCAATAGAGAAGACCATTTTACAATTTGGGCCCAAGTTAGAAGCAGAGCCTAAGGTGTAAATTATCGATAGTCCATATCTCGGAAACTATAAGAGATAATGCAATTTGGCAACCGGCAATGTAATTAGCATGCCGAATATTACTTGGAATGTGAATTGGAACGAAATCGCCAATAGAGAAGACCATTTTACAATTTGGGCCCAAGTTAGAAGCAGAGCCTAAGGTGTAAATTATCGATAGTCCATATCTCGGAAACTATAAGAGATAATGCAATTTGGCAACCGGCAATGTAATTAGCATGCCGAATATTACTTGGAATGTGAATTGGAACGAAATCGCCAATAGATAAGACCATTTTACAATTTGGGCCCAAGTTAGAAGCAGAGGCTAAGGTGTAAATTATCGATAGTCCATATCTCGGAAACTATAAGAGATAATGCAATTTGGCAACCGGCAATGTAATTAGCATGCCGAATATTACTTGGAATGTGAATTGGAACGAAATCGCCAATAGATAAGACGATTTTACAATTTGGGCCCAAGTTAGAAGCAGAGCCTAAGGTGTAAATTATCGATAGTCCATATCTCGGAAACTATAAGAGATAATGCAATTTGGCAACCGGCAATGTAATTAGCATGCCGAATATTACTTGGAATGTGAATTGGAACGAAATCGCCAATAGAGAAGACCATTTTACAATTTGGGCCCAAGTTAGAAGCAGAGCCTAAGGTGTAAATTATCGATAGTCCATATCTCGGAAACTATAAGAGATAATGCAATTTGGCAACCGGCAATGTAATTAGCATGCCGAATATTACTTGGAATGTGAATTGGAACGAAATCGCCAATAGATAAGACCATTTTACAATTTGGGCCCAAGTTAGAAGCAGAGCCTAAGGTGTAAATTATCGATAGTCCATATCTCGGAAACTATAAGAGATAATGCAATTTGGCAACCGGCAATGTAATTAGCATGCCGAATATTACTTGGAATGTGAATTGGAACGAAATCGCCTATAGATAAGACGATTTTACAATTTGGGCCCAAGTTAGAAGCAGAGCCTAAGATGTAAATTATCGATAGTCCATATCTCGGAAACTATAAGAGATAATGCAATTTGGCAACCGGCAATGTAATTAGCATGCCGAATATTACTTGGAATGTGAATTGGAACGAAATCGCCAATAGATAAGACCATTTTACAATTTGGGCCCTAGTTAGAAGCAGAGCCTAAGGTGTAAATTATCGATAGTCCATATCTCGGAAACTATAAGAGATAATTCAATTTGGCAACCGGCAATGTAATTAGCATGCCGAATATTACATGGAATGTGAATTGGAACGAAATCGCCTATAGATAAGACGATTTTACAATTTGGGCCCAAGTTAGAAGCAGAGCCTAAGGTGTAAATTATCGATAGTCCATATCTCGGAAACTATAAGAGATAATGCAATTTGGCAACCGGCAATGTAATTAGCATGCCGAATATTACTTGGAATGTGAATTGGAACGAAATCGCCAATAGGTAAGACCATTTTACAATTTGGGCCCATGTTAGAAGCAGAGCCTAAGGTGTAAATTATCGATAGTCCATATCTCGGAAACTATAAGAGATAATTCAATTTGGCAACCGGCAATGTAATTAGCATGCCGGATATTACTTGGAATGTGAATTGGAACGAAATCGCCAATAGATAAGACCATTTTACAATTTGGGCCCAAGTTAGAAGCAGAGCCTAAGGTGTAAATTACCGATAGTCCATATCTCGGAAACTATAAGAGATAATGCAATTTGGCAACCGGCAATGTAATTAGCATGCCGAATATTACTTGGAATGTGAATTGGAACGAAATCGCCAATAGATAAGACGATTTTACAATTTGGGCCCAAATTAGAAGCAGAGCCTAAGGTGTAAATTATCGATAGTCCATATCTCGGAAACTATAAGAGATAATGCAATTTGGCAACCGGCAATGTAATTAGCATGCCGAATATTACTTGGAATGCGAATTGGAACGAAATCGCCAATAGAGAAGACCATTTTACAATTTGGGCCCAAGTTAGAAGCAGAGCCTAAGGTGTAAATTATCGATAGTCCATATCTCGGAAACTATAAGAGATAATGCAATTTGGCAACCGGCAATGTAATTAGCATGCCGAATATTACTTGGAATGTGAATTGGAACGAAATCGCCAATAGAGAAGACCATTTTACAATTTGGGCCCAAGTTAGAAGCAGAGCCTAAGGTGTAAATTATCGATAGTCCATATCTCGGAAACTATAAGAGATAATGCAATTTGGCAACCGGCAATGTAATTAGCATGCCGAATATTACTTGGAATGTGAATTGGAACGAAATCGCCAATAGATAAGACCATTTTACAATTTGGGCCCAAGTTTGAAGCAGAGGCTAAGGTGTAAATTATCGATAGTCCATATCTCGGAAACTATAAGAGATAATGCAATTTGGCAACCGGCAATGTAATTAGCATGCCGAATATTACTTGGAATGTGAATTGGAACGAAATCGCCAATAGATAAGACCATTTTACAATTTGGGCCCAAGTTAGAAGCAGAGCCTAAGGTGTAAATTATCGATAGTCCATATCTCGGAAACTATAAGAGATAATGCAATTTGGCAACCGGCAATGTAATTAGCATGCCGAGTACTACTTGGAATGTGAATTGGAACGAAATCGCCAATAGATAAGACCATTTTACAATTTGGGCCCAAGTTAGAAGCAGAGCCTAAGGTGTAAATTATTGATAGTCCATATCTCGGAAACTATAAGAGATAATGCAATTTCGCAACCGGCAATGTAATTAGCATGCCGAATATTACTTGGAGTGTGAATTGGAACGAAATCGCCAATAGATAAGACCATTTTACAATTTGGGCCCAAGTTAGAAGCAGAGCCTAAGGTGTAAATTATCGATAGTCCATATCTCGGAAACTATAAGAGATAATGCAATTTGGCAACCGGCAATGTAATTAGCATGCCGAATATTACTTGGAATGTGAATTGGAACGAAATCGCCAATAGATAAGACCATTTTACAATTTGGGCCCAAGTTAGAAGCAGAGCCTAAGGTGTAAATTATCGATAGTCCATATCTCGGAAACTATAAGAGATAATGCAATTTGGCAACCGGCAATGTAATTAGCATGCCGAGTATTACTTGGAATGTGAATTGGAACGAAATCGCCAATAGATAAGACCATTTTACAATTTGGGCCTAAGTTAGAAGCAGAGCCTAAGGTGTAAATTATCGATAGACCATATCTCGGAAACTATAAGAGATAATGCAATTTGGCAACCGGCAATGTAATTAGCATGCCGAATATTACTTGGAATGTGAATTGGAACGAAATCGCCAATAGATAAGACCATTTTACAATTTGGGCCCAAGTTAGAAGCAGAGCCTAAGGTGTAAATTATCGATAGTCCATATCTCGGAAACTATAAGAGATAATGCTATTTAGCAACCGGCAATGTAATTAGCATGCCGAATATTACTTGGAATGTGAATTGGAACGAAATCGCCAATAGAGAAGACCATTTTACAATTTGGGCCCAAGTTAGAAGCAGAGCCTAAGGTGTAAATTATCGATAGTCCATATCTCGGAAACTATAAGAGATAATGCAATTTGGCAACAGGCAATGTAATTAGCATGCCGAATATTACTTGGAATGTGAATTGGAACGAAATCGCCAATAGAGAAGACCATTTTACAATTTGGGCCCAAGTTAGAAGCAGAGCCTAAGGTGTAAATTATCGATAGTCCATATCTCGGAAACTATAAGAGATAATGCAATTTGGCAACCGGCAATGTAATTAGCATGCCGAATATTACTTGGAACGTGAATTGGAACGAAATCGCCAATAGATAAGACCATTTTACAATTTGGGCCCAAGTTAGAAGCAGAGCCTAAGGTGTAAATGATCGATAGTCCATATCTCGGAAACTATAAGAGATAATGCAATTTGGCAACCGGCAATGTAATTAGCATGCCGAATATTACTTGGAATGTGAATTGGAACGAAATCGCCAATAGATAAGACCATTTTACAATTTGGGCCCAAGTTAGAAGCAGAGCCTAAGGTGTAAATTATCGATAGTCCATATCTCGGAAACTATAAGAGATAATTCAATTTGGCAACCGGCAATGTAATTAGCATGCCGGATATTACTTGGAATGTGAATTGGAACGAAATCGCCAATAGATAAGACCATTTTACAATTTGGGCCCAAGTTAGAAGCAGAGCCTAAGGTGTAAATTATCGATAGTCCATATCTCGGAAACTATAAGAGATAATGCAATTTGGCAACCGGCAATGTAATTAGCATGCCGAATATTACTTGGAATGTGAATTGGAACGAAATCGCCTATAGATAAGACGATTTTACAATTTGGGCCCAAGTTAGAAGCAGAGCCTAAGGTGTAAATTATCGATAGTCCATATCTCGGAAACTATAAGAGATAATGCAATTTGGCAACCGGCAATGTAATTAGCATGCCGAGTATTACTTGGAATGTGAATTGGAACGATATCGCCAATAGATAAGACCATTTTACAATTTGGGCCCAAGTTAGAAGCAGAGCCTAAGGTGTAAATTATCGATAGTCCATATCTCGGAAACTATAAGAGATAATGCAATTTGGCAACCGGCAATGTAATTAGCATGCCGAGTATTACTTGGAATGTGAATTGGAACGAAATCGCCAATAGATAAGACCATTTTACAATTTGGGCCTAAGTTAGAAGCAGAGCCTAAGGTGTAAATTATCGATAGACCATATCTCGGAAACTATAAGAGATAATGCAATTTGGCAACCGGCAATGTAATTAGCATGCCGAATATTACTTGGAATGTGAATTGGAACGAAATCGCCAATAGATAAGACCATTTTACAATTTGGGCCCAAGTTAGAAGCAGAGCCTAAGGTGTAAATTATCGATAGTCCATATCTCGGAAACTATAAGAGATAATGCTATTTAGCAACCGGCAATGTAATTAGCATGCCGAATATTACTTGGAATGTGAATTGGAACGAAATCGCCAATAGAGAAGACCATTTTACAATTTGGGCCCAAGTTAGAAGCAGAGCCTAAGGTGTAAATTATCGATAGTCCATATCTCGGAAACTATAAGAGATAATGCAATTTGGCAACAGGCAATGTAATTAGCATGCCGAATATTACTTGGAATGTGAATTGGAACGAAATCGCCAATAGAGAAGACCATTTTACAATTTGGGCCCAAGTTAGAAGCAGAGCCTAAGGTGTAAATTATCGATAGTCCATATCTCGGAAACTATAAGAGATAATGCAATTTGGCAACCGGCAATGTAATTAGCATGCCGAATATTACTTGGAACGTGAATTGGAACGAAATCGCCAATAGATAAGACCATTTTACAATTTGGGCCCAAGTTAGAAGCAGAGCCTAAGGTGTAAATGATCGATAGTCCATATCTCGGAAACTATAAGAGATAATGCAATTTGGCAACCGGCAATGTAATTAGCATGCCGAATATTACTTGGAATGTGAATTGGAACGAAATCGCCAATAGATAAGACCATTTTACAATTTGGGCCCAAGTTAGAAGCAGAGCCTAAGGTGTAAATTATCGATAGTCCATATCTCGGAAACTATAAGAGATAATTCAATTTGGCAACCGGCAATGTAATTAGCATGCCGGATATTACTTGGAATGTGAATT
The DNA here is from genome assembly GCF_030347505.1 of Rhynchophorus ferrugineus. Lineage (NCBI taxonomy): Eukaryota > Metazoa > Arthropoda > Insecta > Coleoptera > Curculionidae > Rhynchophorus > Rhynchophorus ferrugineus. Next base: position 221,101 of record NW_027472812.1, on the reverse strand, counting down.
GGAACGAAATCGCCAATAGATAAGACCATTTTACAATTTGGGCCCAAGTTAGAAGCAGAGCCTAAGGTGTAAATTATCGATAGTCCATATCTCGGAAACTATAAGAGATAATGCAATTTGGCAACCGGCAATGTAATTAGCATGCCGAATATTACTTGGAATGTGAATTGGAACGAAATCGCCTATAGATAAGACGATTTTACAATTTGGGCCCAAGTTAGAAGCAGAGCCTAAGGTGTAAATTATCGATAGTCCATATCTCGGAAACTATAAGAGATAATGCAATTTGGCAACCGGCAATGTAATTAGCATGCCGAGTATTACTTGGAATGTGAATTGGAACGATATCGCCAATAGATAAGACCATTTTACAATTTGGGCCCAAGTTAAAAGCAGAGCCTAAGGTGTAAATTATTGATAGTCCATATCTCGGAAACTATAAGAGATAATGCAATTTCGCAACCGGCAATGTAATTAGCATGCCGAATATTACTTGGAGTGTGAATTGGAACGAAATCGCCAATAGATAAGACCATTTTACAATTTGGGCCCAAGTTAGAAGCAGAGCCTAAGGTGTAAATTATCGATAGTCCATATCTCGGAAACTATAAGAGATAATGCAATTTGGCAACCGGCAATGTAATTAGCATGCCGAATATTACTTGGAACGTGAATTGGAACGAAATCGCCAATAGATAAGACCATTTTACAATTTGGGCCCAAGTTAGAAGCAGAGCCTAAGGTGTAAATGATCGATAGTCCATATCTCGGAAACTATAAGAGATAATGCAATTTGGCAACCGGCAATGTAATTAGCATGCCGAATATTACTTGGAATGTGAATTGGAACGAAATCGCCAATAGATAAGACCATTTTACAATTTGGGCCCAAGTTAGAAGCAGAGCCTAAGGTGTAAATTATCGATAGTCCATATCTCGGAAACTATAAGAGATAATTCAATTTGGCAACCGGCAATGTAATTAGCATGCCGGATATTACTTGGAATGTGAATTGGAACGATATCGCCAATAGATAAGACCATTTTACAATTTGGGCCCAAGTTAAAAGCAGAGCCTAAGGTGTAAATTATTGATAGTCCATATCTCGGAAACTATAAGAGATAATGCAATTTCGCAACCGGCAATGTAATTAGCATGCCGAATATTACTTGGAGTGTGAATTGGAACGAAATCGCCAATAGATAAGACCATTTTACAATTTGGGCCCAAGTTAGAAGCAGAGCCTAAGGTGTAAATTATCGATAGTCCATATCTCGGAAACTATAAGAGATAATGCAATTTGGCAACCGGCAATGTAATTAGCATGCCGAATATTACTTGGAACGTGAATTGGAACGAAATCGCCAATAGATAAGACCATTTTACAATTTGGGCCCAAGTTAGAAGCAGAGCCTAAGGTGTAAATGATCGATAGTCCATATCTCGGAAACTATAAGAGATAATGCAATTTGGCAACCGGCAATGTAATTAGCATGCCGAATATTACTTGGAATGTGAATTGGAACGAAATCGCCAATAGATAAGACCATTTTACAATTTGGGCCCAAGTTAGAAGCAGAGCCTAAGGTGTAAATTATCGATAGTCCATATCTCGGAAACTATAAGAGATAATTCAATTTGGCAACCGGCAATGTAATTAGCATGCCGGATATTACTTGGAATGTGAATTGGAAAGAAATCGCCAATAGATAAGACCATTTTACAATTTGGGCCCAAGTTAGAAGCAGAGCCTAAGGTGTAAATTATCGATAGTCCATATCTCGGAAACTATAAGAGATAATGCAATTTGGCAACCGGCAATGTAATTAGCATGCCGAATATTACTTGGAATGTGAATTGGAACGAAATCGCCTATAGATAAGACGATTTTACAATTTGGGCCCAAGTTAGAAGCAGAGCCTAAGGTGTAAATTATCGATAGTCCATATCTCGGAAACTATAAGAGATAATGCAATTTGGCAACCGGCAATGTAATTAGCATGCCGAGTATTACTTGGAATGTGAATTGGAACGATATCGCCAATAGATAAGACCATTTTACAATTTGGGCCCAAGTTAAAAGCAGAGCCTAAGGTGTAAATTATTGATAGTCCATATCTCGGAAACTATAAGAGATAATGCAATTTCGCAACCGGCAATGTAATTAGCATGCCGAATATTACTTGGAGTGTGAATTGGAACGAAATCGCCAATAGATAAGACCATTTTACAATTTGGGCCCAAGTTAGAAGCAGAGCCTAAGGTGTAAATTATCGATAGTCCATATCTCGGAAACTATAAGAGATAATGCAATTTGGCAACCGGCAATGTAATTAGCATGCCGAATATTACTTGGAATGTGAATTGGAACGAAATCGCCAATAGAGAAGACCATTTTACAATTTGGGCCCAAGTTAGAAGCAGAGCCTAAGGTGTAAATTATCGATAGTCCATATCTCGGAAACTATAAGAGATAATGCAATTTGGCAACCGGCAATGTAATTAGCATGCCGAGTATTACTTTGAATGTGAATTGGAACGAAATCGCCAATAGATAAGACCATTTTACAATTTGGGCCCAAGTTAGAAGCAGACCCTAAGGTGTAAATTATCGATAGACCATATCTCGGATACTATAAGAGATAATGCAATTTGGCAACCGGCAATGTAATTAGCATGCTGAATATTACTTGGAATGTGAATTGGAACGAAATCGCCAATAGATAAGACCATTTTACAATTTGGGCCCAAGTTAGAAGCAGAGCCTAAGGTGTAAATTATTGATAGTCCATATCTCGGAAACTATAAGAGATAATGCAATTTCGCAATCGGCAATGTAATTAGCATGCCGAATATCACTTGGAATGTGAATTGGGACGAAATGGCCAATAGATAAGACCATTTTACAATTTGGGCCCAAGTTAGAAGCAGAGCCTAAGGTGTAAATTATCGATAGTCCATATCTCGGAAACTATAAGAGATAATGCAATTTGGCAACCGGCAATGTAATTAGCCTGCCGAATATTACTTGGAATGTGAATTGGAACGAAATCGCCAATAGAGAAGACCATTTTACAATTTGGGCCCTAGTTAGAAGCAGAGCCTAAGGTGTAAATTATCGATAGTCCATATCTCGGAAACTATAAGAGATAATGCAATTTGGCAACCGGCAATGTAATTAGCATGCCGAATATTACTTGGAATGTGAATTGGAACGAAATCGCCAATAGAGAAGACCATTTTACAATTTGGGCCCAAGTTAGAAGCAGAGCCTAAGGTGTAAATTATCGATAGTCCATATCTCGGAAACTATAAGAGATAATGCAATTTGGCAACCGGCAATGTAATTAGCATGCCGAATATTACTTGGAATGTGAATTGGAACGAAAACGCCAATAGATAAGACCATTTTACAATTTGGGCCCAAGTTAGAAGCAGAGCCTAAGGTGTAAATTATCGATAGTCCATATCTCGGAAACTATAAGAGATAATGCAATTTGGCAACCGGTAATGTAATTAGCATGCCGAATATTACTTGGAATGTGAATTGGAACGAAATCGCCAATAGAGAAGACCATTTTACAATTTGGGCCCAAGTTAGAAGCAGAGCCTAAGGTGTAAATTATCGATAGTCCATATCTCGGAAACTATAAGAGATAATGCAATTTGGCAACCGGCAATGTAATTAGCATGCCGAATATTACTTGGAATGTGAATTGGAACGAAATCGCCAATAGAGAAGACCATTTTACAATTTGGGCCCAAGTTAGAAGCAGAGCCTAAGGTGTAAATTATCGATAGTCCATATCTCGGAAACTATAAGAGATAATGCAGTTTGGCAACCGGCAATGTAATTAGCCTGCCGAATATTACTTGGAATGTGAATTGGAACGAAATCGCCAATAGAGAAGACCATTTTACAATTTGGGCCCAAGTTAGAAGCAGAGCCTAAGATGTAAATTATCGATAGTCCATATCTCGGAAACTATAAGAGATAATGCAATTTCGCAACCGGCAATGTAATTAGCATGCCGAATATTACTTGGAATGTGAATTGGAACGAAATCGCCAATAGATAAGGCCATTTTACAATTTGGGCCCAAGTTAGAAGCAGAGCCTAAGGTGTAAATTATTGATAGTCCATATCTCGGAAACTATAAGAGATAATGCAATTTCGCAACCGGCAATGTAATTAGCATGCCGAATATTACTTGGAATGTGAATTGGAACGAAATCGCCAATAGATAAGACCATTTAACAATTTGGGCCCAAGTTAGAAGCAGAGCCTAAGATGTAAATTATCGATAGTCCATATCTCGGAAACTATAAGAGATAATGCAATTTCGCAACCGGCAATGTAATTAGCATGCCGAATATCACTTGGAATGTGAATTGGGACGAAATCGCCAATAGATAAGACCATTTTACAATTTGGGCCCAAGTTAGAAGCAGAGCCTAAGATGTAAATTATCGATAGTCCATATCTCGGAAACTATAAGAGATAATGCAATTTCGCAACCGGCAATGTAATTAGCATGCCGAATATCACTTGGAATGTGAATTGGGACGAAATCGCCAATAGATAAGACCATTTTACAATTTGGGCCCAAGTTAGAAGCAGAGCCTAAGGTGTAAATTATCGATAGTCCATATCTCGGAAACTATAAGAGATAATTCAATTTGGCAACCGGCAATGTAATTAGCATGCCGGATATTACTTGGAATGTGAATTGGAACGAAATCGCCAATAGATAAGACCATTTTACAATTTGGGCCCAAGTTAGAAGCAGAGCCTAAAGTGTAAATTATCGATAGTCCATATCTCGGAAACTATAAGAGATAATGCAATTTGGCAACCGGCAATGTAATTAGCATGCCGAATATTACTTGGAATGTGAATTGGAACGAAATCGCCAATAGATAAGATGATTTTACAATTTGGGCCCAAGTTAGAAGCAGAGCCTAAGATGTAAATTATCGATAGTCCATATCTCGGAAACTATAAGAGATAATGCAATTTGGCAACCGGCAATGTAATTAGCACGCCGAATATTACTTGGAATGTGAATTGGAACGAAATCGCCAATAGATAAGACCATTTTACAATTTGGGCCCAAGTTAGAAGCAGAGCCTAAGGTGTATATTATCGATAGTCCATATCTCGGAAACTATAAGAGATAATGCAATTTGGCAACCGGCAATGTAATTAGCATGCCGAATATTACTTGAAATGTGAATTGGAACGAAATCGCCAATAGGTAAGACCATTTTACAATTTGGGCCCAAGTTAGAAGCAGAGCCTAAGGTGTAAATTATCGATAGTCCATATCTCGGAAACTATAAGAGATAATTCAATTTGGCAACCGGCAATGTAATTAGCATGCCGGATATTACTTGGAATGTGAATTGGAACGAAATCGCCAATAGATAAGACCATTTTACAATTTGGGCCCAAGTTAGAAGCAGAGCCTAATGTGTAAATTACCGATAGTCCATATCTCGGAAACTATAAGAGATAATGCAATTTGGCAACCGGCAATGTAATTAGCATGCCGAATATTACTTGGAATGTGAATTGGAACGAAATCGCCAATAGATAAGACGATTTTACAATTTGGGCCCAAGTTAGAAGCAGAGCCTAAGGTGTAAATTATCGATAGTCCATATCTCGGAAACTATAAGAGATAATGCAATTTGGCAACCGGTAATGTAATTAGCATGCCGAATATTACTTGGAATGTGAATTGGAACGAAATCGCCAATAGAGAAGACCATTTTACAATTTGGGCCCAAGTTAGAAGCAGAGCCTAAGGTGTAAATTATCGATAGTCCATATCTCGGAAACTATAAGAGATAATGCAATTTGGCAACCGGCAATGTAATTAGCATGCCGAATATTACTTGGAATGTGAATTGGAACGAAATCGCCAATAGAGAAGACCATTTTACAATTTGGGCCCAAGTTAGAAGCAGAGCCTAAGGTGTAAATTATCGATAGTCCATATCTCGGAAACCATAAGAGATAATGCAATTTGGCAACCGGCAATGTAATTAGCATGCCGAATATTACTTGGAATGTGAATTGGAACGAAATCGCCAATAGAGAAGACCATTTTACAATTTGGGCCCAAGTTAGAAGCAGAGCCTAAGGTGTAAATTATCGATAGTCCATATCTCGGAAACTATAAGAGATAATGCAATTTGGCAACCGGCAATGTAATTAGCATGCCGAATATTACTTGGAATGTGAATTGGAACGAAAACGCCAATAGATAAGACCATTTTACAATTTGGGCCCAAGTTAGAAGCAGAGCCTAAGGTATAAATTATCGATAGTCCATATCTCGGAAACTATAAGAGATAATGCAATTTGGCAACCGGCAATGTAATTAGCATGCCGAATATTACTTGGAATGTGAATTGGAACGAAATCGCCAATAGATAAGACCATTTTACAATTTGGGCCCAAGTTAGAAGCAGAGCCTAAGGTGTAAATTATCGATAGTCCATATCTCGGAAACTATAAGAGATAATGCAATTTGGCAACCGGCAATGTAATTAGCATGCCGAATATTACTTGGAATGTGAATTGGAACGAAATCGCCTATAGATAAGACGATTTTACAATTTGGGCCCAAGTTAGAAGCAGAGCCTAAGATGTAAATTATCGATAGTCCATATCTCGGAAACTATAAGAGATAATGCAATTTGGCAACCGGCAATGTAATTAGCATGCCGAATATTACTTGGAATGTGAATTGGAACGAATTCGCCAATAGATAAGACCATTTTACAATTTGGGCCCAAGTTAGAAGCAGAGCCTAAGGTGTAAATTATCGATAGTCCACATCTCGGAAACTATAAGAGATAATGCAATTTGGCAACCGGCAATGTAATTAGCATGCCGAATATTACTTGGAATGTGAATTGGAACGAATTCGCCAATAGATAAGACCATTTTACAATTTGGGCCCAAGTTAGAAGCAGAGCCTAAGGTGTAAATTATCGATAGTCCACATCTCGGAAACTATAAGAGATAATGCAATTTGGCAACCGGCAATGTAATTAGCATGCCGAATATTACTTGGAATGTGAATTGGAACGAAATCGCCAATAGGTAAGACCATTTTACAATTTGGGCCCATGTTAGAAGCAGAGCCTAAGGTGTAAATTATCGATAGTCCATATCTCGGAAACTATAAGAGATAATTCAATTTGGCAACCGGCAATGTAATTAGCATGCCGGATATTACTTGGAATGTGAATTGGAACGAAATCGCCAATAGATAAGACCATTTTACAATTTGGGCCCAAGTTAGAAGCAGAGCCTAAGGTGTAAATTACCGATAGTCCATATCTCGGAAACTATATGAGATAATGCAATTTGGCAACCGGCAATGTAATTAGCATGCCGAATATTACTTGGAATGTGAATTGGAACGAAATCGCCAATAGATAAGACGATTTTACAATTTGGGCCCAAATTAGAAGCAGAGCCTAAGGTGTAAATTATCGATAGTCCATATCTCGGAAACTATAAGAGATAATGCAATTTGGCAACCGGCAATGTAATTAGCATGCCGAATATTACTTGGAATGCGAATTGGAACGAAATCGCCAATAGAGAAGACCATTTTACAATTTGGGCCCAAGTTAGAAGCAGAGCCTAAGGTGTAAATTATCGATAGTCCATATCTCGGAAACTATAAGAGATAATGCAATTTGGCAACCGGCAATGTAATTAGCATGCCGAATATTACTTGGAATGTGAATTGGAACGAAATCGCCAATAGAGAAGACCATTTTACAATTTGGGCCCAAGTTAGAAGCAGAGCCTAAGGTGTAAATTATCGATAGTCCATATCTCGGAAACTATAAGAGATAATGCAATTTGGCAACCGGCAATGTAATTAGCATGCCGAATATTACTTGGAATGTGAATTGGAACGAAATCGCCAATAGATAAGACCATTTTACAATTTGGGCCCAAGTTAGAAGCAGAGGCTAAGGTGTAAATTATCGATAGTCCATATCTCGGAAACTATAAGAGATAATGCAATTTGGCAACCGGCAATGTAATTAGCATGCCGAATATTACTTGGAACGTGAATTGGAACGAAATCGCCAATAGATAAGACCATTTTACAATTTGGGCCCAAGTTAGAAGCAGAGCCTAAGGTGTAAATGATCGATAGTCCATATCTCGGAAACTATAAGAGATAATGCAATTTGGCAACCGGCAATGTAATTAGCATGCCGAATATTACTTGGAATGTGAATTGGAACGAAATCGCCAATAGATAAGACCATTTTACAATTTGGGCCCAAGTTAGAAGCAGAGCCTAAGGTGTAAATTATCGATAGTCCATATCTCGGAAACTATAAGAGATAATTCAATTTGGCAACCGGCAATGTAATTAGCATGCCGGATATTACTTGGAATGTGAATTGGAACGAAATCGCCAATAGATAAGACCATTTTACAATTTGGGCCCAAGTTAGAAGCAGAGCCTAAGGTGTAAATTATCGATAGTCCATATCTCGGAAACTATAAGAGATAATGCAATTTGGCAACCGGCAATGTAATTAGCATGCCGAATATTACTTGGAATGTGAATTGGAACGAAATCGCCTATAGATAAGACGATTTTACAATTTGGGCCCAAGTTAGAAGCAGAGCCTAAGGTGTAAATTATCGATAGTCCATATCTCGGAAACTATAAGAGATAATGCAATTTGGCAACCGGCAATGTAATTAGCATGCCGAGTATTACTTGGAATGTGAATTGGAACGATATCGCCAATAGATAAGACCATTTTACAATTTGGGCCCAAGTTAAAAGCAGAGCCTAAGGTGTAAATTATTGATAGTCCATATCTCGGAAACTATAAGAGATAATGCAATTTCGCAACCGGCAATGTAATTAGCATGCCGAATATTACTTGGAGTGTGAATTGGAACGAAATCGCCAATAGATAAGACCATTTTACAATTTGGGCCCAAGTTAGAAGCAGAGCCTAAGGTGTAAATTATCGATAGTCCATATCTCGGAAACTATAAGAGATAATGCAATTTGGCAACCGGCAATGTAATTAGCATGCCGAATATTACTTGGAATGTGAATTGGAACGAAATCGCCAATAGAGAAGACCATTTTACAATTTGGGCCCAAGTTAGAAGCAGAGCCTAAGGTGTAAATTATCGATAGTCCATATCTCGGAAACTATAAGAGATAATGCAATTTGGCAACCGGCAATGTAATTAGCATGCCGAGTATTACTTTGAATGTGAATTGGAACGAAATCGCCAATAGATAAGACCATTTTACAATTTGGGCCCAAGTTAGAAGCAGACCCTAAGGTGTAAATTATCGATAGACCATATCTCGGATACTATAAGAGATAATGCAATTTGGCAACCGGCAATGTAATTAGCATGCTGAATATTACTTGGAATGTGAATTGGAACGAAATCGCCAATAGATAAGACCATTTTACAATTTGGGCCCAAGTTAGAAGCAGAGCCTAAGGTGTAAATTATTGATAGTCCATATCTCGGAAACTATAAGAGATAATGCAATTTCGCAATCGGCAATGTAATTAGCATGCCGAATATCACTTGGAATGTGAATTGGGACGAAATGGCCAATAGATAAGACCATTTTACAATTTGGGCCCAAGTTAGAAGCAGAGCCTAAGGTGTAAATTATCGATAGTCCATATCTCGGAAACTATAAGAGATAATGCAATTTGGCAACCGGCAATGTAATTAGCCTGCCGAATATTACTTGGAATGTGAATTGGAACGAAATCGCCAATAGAGAAGACCATTTTACAATTTGGGCCCTAGTTAGAAGCAGAGCCTAAGGTGTAAATTATCGATAGTCCATATCTCGGAAACTATAAGAGATAATGCAATTTGGCAACCGGCAATGTAATTAGCATGCCGAATATTACTTGGAATGTGAATTGGAACGAAATCGCCAATAGAGAAGACCATTTTACAATTTGGGCCCAAGTTAGAAGCAGAGCCTAAGGTGTAAATTATCGATAGTCCATATCTCGGAAACTATAAGAGATAATGCAATTTGCCAACCGGCAATGTAATTAGCATGCCGAATATTACTTGGAATGTGAATTGGAACGAAAACGCCAATAGATAAGACCATTTTACAATTTGGGCCCAAGTTAGAAGCAGAGCCTAAGGTGTAAATTATCGATAGTCCATATCTCGGAAACTATAAGAGATAATGCAATTTGGCAACCGGTAATGTAATTAGCATGCCGAATATTACTTGGAATGTGAATTGGAACGAAATCGCCAATAGAGAAGACCATTTTACAATTTGGGCCCAAGTTAGAAGCAGAGCCTAAGGTGTAAATTATCGATAGTCCATATCTCGGAAACTATAAGAGATAATGCAATTTGGCAACCGGCAATGTAATTAGCATGCCGAATATTACTTGGAATGTGAATTGGAACGAAATCGCCAATAGAGAAGACCATTTTACAATTTGGGCCCAAGTTAGAAGCAGAGCCTAAGGTGTAAATTATCGATAGTCCATATCTCGGAAACTATAAGAGATAATGCAGTTTGGCAACCGGCAATGTAATTAGCCTGCCGAATATTACTTGGAATGTGAATTGGAACGAAATCGCCAATAGAGAAGACCATTTTACAATTTGGGCCCAAGTTAGAAGCAGAGCCTAAGATGTAAATTATCGATAGTCCATATCTCGGAAACTATAAGAGATAATGCAATTTCGCAACCGGCAATGTAATTAGCATGCCGAATATTACTTGGAATGTGAATTGGAACGAAATCGCCAATAGATAAGGCCATTTTACAATTTGGGCCCAAGTTAGAAGCAGAGCCTAAGGTGTAAATTATTGATAGTCCATATCTCGGAAACTATAAGAGATAATGCAATTTCGCAACCGGCAATGTAATTAGCATGCCGAATATTACTTGGAATGTGAATTGGAACGAAATCGCCAATAGATAAGACCATTTAACAATTTGGGCCCAAGTTAGAAGCAGAGCCTAAGATGTAAATTATCGATAGTCCATATCTCGGAAACTATAAGAGATAATGCAATTTCGCAACCGGCAATGTAATTAGCATGCCGAATATCACTTGGAATGTGAATTGGGACGAAATCGCCAATAGATAAGACCATTTTACAATTTGGGCCCAAGTTAGAAGCAGAGCCTAAGATGTAAATTATCGATAGTCCATATCTCGGAAACTATAAGAGATAATGCAATTTCGCAACCGGCAATGTAATTAGCATGCCGAATATCACTTGGAATGTGAATTGGGACGAAATCGCCAATAGATAAGACCATTTTACAATTTGGGCCCAAGTTAGAAGCAGAGCCTAAGGTGTAAATTATCGATAGTCCATATCTCGGAAACTATAAGAGATAATTCAATTTGGCAACCGGCAATGTAATTAGCATGCCGGATATTACTTGGAATGTGAATTGGAACGAAATCGCCAATAGATAAGACCATTTTACAATTTGGGCCCAAGTTAGAAGCAGAGCCTAAAGTGTAAATTATCGATAGTCCATATCTCGGAAACTATAAGAGATAATGCAATTTGGCAACCGGCAATGTAATTAGCATGCCGAATATTACTTGGAATGTGAATTGGAACGAAATCGCCAATAGATAAGATGATTTTACAATTTGGGCCCAAGTTAGAAGCAGAGCCTAAGATGTAAATTATCGATAGTCCATATCTCGGAAACTATAAGAGATAATGCAATTTGGCAACCGGCAATGTAATTAGCACGCCGAATATTACTTGGAATGTGAATTGGAACGAAATCGCCAATAGATAAGACCATTTTACAATTTGGGCCCAAGTTAGAAGCAGAGCCTAAGGTGTATATTATCGATAGTCCATATCTCGGAAACTATAAGAGATAATGCAATTTGGCAACCGGCAATGTAATTAGCATGCCGAATATTACTTGAAATGTGAATTGGAACGAAATCGCCAATAGGTAAGACCATTTTACAATTTGGGCCCAAGTTAGAAGCAGAGCCTAAGGTGTAAATTATCGATAGTCCATATCTCGGAAACTATAAGAGATAATTCAATTTGGCAACCGGCAATGTAATTAGCATGCCGGATATTACTTGGAATGTGAATTGGAACGAAATCGCCAATAGATAAGACCATTTTACAATTTGGGCCAAAGTTAGAAGCAGAGCCTAATGTGTAAATTACCGATAGTCCATATCTCGGAAACTATAAGAGATAATGCAATTTGGCAACCGGCAATGTAATTAGCATGCCGAATATTACTTGGAATGTGAATTGGAACGAAATCGCCAATAGATAAGACGATTTTACAATTTGGGCCCAAGTTAGAAGCAGAGCCTAAGGTGTAAATTATCGATAGTCCATATCTCGGAAACTATAAGAGATAATGCAATTTGGCAACCGGTAATGTAATTAGCATGCCGAATATTACTTGGAATGTGAATTGGAACGAAATCGCCAATAGAGAAGACCATTTTACAATTTGGGCCCAAGTTAGAAGCAGAGCCTAAGGTGTAAATTATCGATAGTCCATATCTCGGAAACTATAAGAGATAATGCAATTTGGCAACCGGCAATGTAATTAGCATGCCGAATATTACTTGGAATGTGAATTGGAACGAAATCGCCAATAGAGAAGACCATTTTACAATTTGGGCCCAAGTTAGAAGCAGAGCCTAAGGTGTAAATTATCGATAGTCCATATCTCGGAAACCATAAGAGATAATGCAATTTGGCAACCGGCAATGTAATTAGCATGCCGAATATTACTTGGAATGTGAATTGGAACGAAATCGCCAATAGAGAAGACCATTTTACAATTTGGGCCCAAGTTAGAAGCAGAGCCTAAGGTGTAAATTATCGATAGTCCATATCTCGGAAACTATAAGAGATAATGCAATTTGGCAACCGGCAATGTAATTAGCATGCCGAATATTACTTGGAATGTGAATTGGAACGAAAACGCCAATAGATAAGACCATTTTACAATTTGGGCCCAAGTTAGAAGCAGAGCCTAAGGTATAAATTATCGATAGTCCATATCTCGGAAACTATAAGAGATAATGCAATTTGGCAACCGGCAATGTAATTAGCATGCCGAATATTACTTGGAATGTGAATTGGAACGAAATCGCCAATAGATAAGACCATTTTACAATTTGGGCCCAAGTTAGAAGCAGAGCCTAAGGTGTAAATTATCGATAGTCCACATCTCGGAAACTATAAGAGATAATGCAATTTGGCAACCGGCAATGTAATTAGCATGCCGAATATTACTTGGAATGTGAATTGGAACGAAATCGCCAATAGATAAGACCATTTTACAATTTGGGCCCAAGTTAGAAGCAGAGCCTAAGGTGTAAATTATCGATAGTCCATATCTCGGAAACTATAAGAGATAATGCAATTTAGCAACCGGCAATGTAATTAGCATGCCGAATATTACTTGGAATGTGAATTGGAACGAAATCGCCAATAGAGAAGACCATTTTACAATTTGGGCCCAAGTCAGAAGCAGAGCCTAAGGTGTAAATTATCGATAGTCCATATCTCGGAAACTATAAGAGATAATGCAATTTGGCAACAGGCAATGTAATTAGCATGCCGAATATTACTTGGAATGTGAATTGGAACGAAATCGCCAATAGAGAAGACCATTTTACAATTTGGGCCCAAGTTAGAAGCAGAGCCTAAGGTGTAAATTATCGATAGTCCATATCTCGGAAACTATAAGAGATAATGCAATTTGGCAACCGGCAATGTAATTAGCATGCCGAATATTACTTGGAATGTGAATTGGAACGAAAACGCCAATAGATAAGACCATTTTACAATTTGGGCCCAAGTTAGAAGCAGAGCCTAAGGTGTAAATTATCGATAGTCCATATCTCGGAAACTATAAGAGATAATGCAATTTGGCAACCGGCAATGTAATTAGCATGCCGAATATTACTTGGAATGTGAATTGGAACGAAATCGCCAATAGATAAGACCATTTTACAATTTGGGCCCAAGTTAGAAGCAGAGCCTAAGGTGTAAATTATCGATAGTCCATATCTCGGAAACTATAAGAGATAATGCAATTTGGCAACCGGCAATGTAATTAGCATGCCGAATATTACTTGGAATGTGAATTGGAACGAAATCGCCAATAGATAAGACCATTTTACAATTTGGGCCCAAGTTAGAAGCAGAGCCTAAGGTGTAAATTATCGATAGTCCATATCTCGGAAACTATAAGAGATAATTCAATTTGGCAACCGGCAATGTAATTAGCATGCCGGATATTACTTGGAATGTGAATTGGAACGAAATCGCCAATAGATAAGACCATTTTACAATTTGGGCCCAAGTTAGAAGCAGAGCCTAAGGTGTAAATTATCGATAGTCCATATCTCGGAAACTATAAGAGATAATGCAATTTGGCAACCGGCAATGTAATTAGCATGCCGAATATTACTTGGAATGTGAATTGGAACGAAATCGCCTATAGATAAGACGATTTTACAATTTGGGCCCAAGTTAGAAGCAGAGCCTAAGATGTAAATTATCGATAGTCCATATCTCGGAAACTATAAGAGATAATGCAATTTGGCAACCGGCAATGTAATTAGCATGCCGAATATTACTTGGAATGTGAATTGGAACGAAATCTCCAATAGATAAGACCATTTTACAATTTGGGCCCAAGTTAGAAGCAGAGCCTAAGGTGTAAATTATCGATAGTCCATATCTCGGAAACTATAAGAGATAATGCAATTTGGCAACCGGCAATGTAATTAGCATGCCGAATATTACTTGGAATGTGAATTGGAACGAAATCGCCAATAGAGAAGACAATTTTACAATTTGGGCCCAACTTAGAAGCAGAGCCTAAGGTGTAAATTATCGATAGTCCATATCTCGGAAACTATAAGAGATAATGCAATTTGGCAACCGGCAATGTAATTAGCATGCCGAATATTACTTGGAATGTGAATTGGAACGAAATCGCCAATAGATAAGACCATTTTACAATTTGGGCCCAAGTTAGAAGCAGAGGCTAAGGTGTAAATTATCGATAGTCCATATCTCGGAAACTATAAGAGATAATGCAATTTGGCAACCGGCAATGTAATTAGCATGCCGAGTATTACTTGGAATGTGAATTGGAACGAAATCGCCAATAGAGAAGACCATTTTACAATTTGGGCCCAAGTTAGAAGCAGAGCCTAAGGTGTAAATTATCGATAGTCCATATCTCGGAAACTATAAGAGATAATGCAATTTGGCAACCGGCAATGTAATTAGCATGCCGAGTATTACTTGGAATGTGAATTGGAACGATATCGCCAATAGATAAGACCATTTTACAATTTGGGCCCAAGTTAGAAGCAGAGCCTAAGGTGTAAATTATTGATAGTCCATATCTCGGAAACTATAAGAGATAATGCAATTTCGCAACCGGCAATGTAATTAGCATGCCGAATATTACTTGGAGTGTGAATTGGAACGAAATCGCCAATAGATAAGACCATTTTACAATTTGGGCCCAAGTTAGAAGCAGAGCCTAAGGTGTAAATTATCGATAGTCCATATCTCGGAAACTATAAGAGATAATGCAATTTGGCAACCGGCAATGTAATTAGCATGCCGAATATTACTTGGAATGTGAATTGGAACGAAATCGCCAATAGAGAAGACCATTTTACAATTTGGGCCCAAGTTAGAAGCAGAGCCTAAGGTGTAAATTATCGATAGTCCATATCTCGGAAACTATAAGAGATAATGCAATTTGGCAACCGGCAATGTAATTAGCATGCCGAGTATTACTTTGAATGTGAATTGGAACGAAATCGCCAATAGATAAGACCATTTTACAATTTGGGCCCAAGTTAGAAGCAGACCCTAAGGTGTAAATTATCGATAGACCATATCTCGGAAACTATAAGAGATAATGCAATTTGGCAACCGGCAATGTAATTAGCATGTTGAATATTACTTTGAATGTGAATTGGAACGAAATCGCCAATAGATAAGACCATTTTACAATTTGGGCCCAAGTTAGAAGCAGAGCCTAAGGTGTAAATTATTGATAGTCCATATCTCGGAAACTATAAGAGATAATGCAATTTCGCAATCGGCAATGTAATTAGCATGCCGAATATCACTTGGAATGTGAATTGGGACGAAATGGCCAATAGATAAGACCATTTTACAATTTGGGCCCAAGTTAGAAGCAGAGCCTAAGGTGTAAATTATCGATAGTCCATATCTCGGAAACTATAAGAGATAATGCAATTTGGCAACCGGCAATGTAATTAGCCTGCCGAATATTACTTGGAATGTGAATTGGAACGAAATCGCCAATAGAGAAGACCATTTTACAATTTGGGCCCTAGTTAGAAGCAGAGCCTAAGGTGTAAATTATCGATAGTCCATATCTCGGAAACTATAAGAGATAATGCAATTTGGCAACCGGCAATGTAATTAGCATGCCGAATATTACTTGGAATGTGAATTGGAACGAAATCGCCAATAGAGAAGACCATTTTACAATTTGGGCCCAAGTTAGAAGCAGAGCCTAAGGTGTAAATTATCGATAGTCCATATCTCGGAAACTATAAGAGATAATGCAATTTGGCAACCGGCAATGTAATTAGCATGCCGAATATTACTTGGAATGTGAATTGGAACGAAATCGCCAATAGAGAAGACCATTTTACAATTTGGGCCCAAGTTAGAAGCAGAGCCTAAGGTGTAAATTATCGATAGTCCATATCTCGGAAACTATAAGAGATAATGCAATTTGGCAACCGGCAATGTAATTAGCATGCCGAATATTACTTGGAATGTGAATTGGAACGAAATCGCCAATAGAGAAGACCATTTTACAATTTGGGCCCAAGTTAGAAGCAGAGCCTAAGGTGTAAATTATCGATAGTCCATATCTCGGAAACTATAAGAGATAATGCAGTTTGGCAACCGGCAATGTAATTAGCCTGCCGAATATTACTTGGAATGTGAATTGGAACGAAATCGCCAATAGAGAAGACCATTTTACAATTTGGGCCCAAGTTAGAAGCAGAGCCTAAGGTGTAAATTATCGATAGTCCATATCTCGGAAACTATAAGAGATAATGCAATTTGGCAACCGGCAATGTAATTAGCATGCCGAATATTACTTGGAATGTGAATTGGAACGAAATCGCCAATAGATAAGACCATTTTACAATTTGGGCCCAAGTTAGAAGCAGAGCCAAAGGTGTAAATTATCGATAGTCCATATCTCGGAAACTATAAGAGATAATGCAATTTGGCAACCGGCAATGTAATTAGCATGCCGAAAATTACTTGGAATGTGAATTGGAACGAAATCGCCAATAGATAAGACCATTTTACAATTTGGGCCCAAGTTAGAAGCAGAGCCTAAGGTGTAAATTATTGATAGTCCATATCTCGGAAACTATAAGAGTTAATGCAATTTCGCAACCGGCAATGTAATTAGCATGCCGAATATCACTTGGAATGTGAATTGGGACGAAATCGCCAATAGATAAGACCATTTTACAATTTGGGCCCAAGTTAGAAGCAGAGCCTAAGGTGTAAATTATCGATAGTCCATATCTCCGAAACTATAAGAGATAATGCAATTTGGCAACCGGCAATGTAATTAGCATGCCGAATATTACTTGGAATGTGAATTGGAACGAAATCGCCAATAGATAAGACCATTTTACAATTTCGGCCCAAGTTAGAAGCAGAGCCTAAGATGTAAATTATCGATAGTCCATATCTCGGAAACTATAAGAGATAATGCAATTTGGCAACCGGCAATGTAATTAGCATGCCGAATATTACTTGGAATGTGAATTGGAACGAAATCGCCAATAGATAAGACCATTTTACAATTTGGGCCCAAGTTAGAAGCAGAGCCTAAGGTGTAAATTATCGATAGTCCATATCTCGGAAACTATAAGAGATAATTCAATTTGGCAACCGGCAATGCAATTAGCATGCCGGATATTACTTGGAATGTGAATTGGAACGAAATCGCCAATAGATAAGACCATTTTACAATTTGGGCCCAAGTTAGAAGCAGAGCCTAAGATGTAAATTATCGATAGTCCATATCTCGGAAACTATAAGAGATAATGCAATTTGGCAACCGGCAATGTAATTAGCATGCCGAATATTACTTGGAATGTGAATTGGAACGAAATCGCCAATAGATAAGACGATTTTACAATTTGGGCCCAAATTAGAAGCAGAGCCTAAGGTGTAAATTATCGATAGTCCATATCTCGGAAACTATAAGAGATAATGCAATTTGGCAACCGGCAATGTAATTAGCATGCCGAATATTACTTGGAATGTTAATTGGAACGAAATCGCCAATAGAGAAGACCATTTTACAATTTGGGCCCAAGTTAGAAGCAGAGCCTAAGGTGTAAATTATCGATAGTCCATATCTCGGAAACTATAAGAGATAATGCAATTTGGCAACCGGTAATGTAATTAGCATGCCGAATATTACTTGGAATGTGAATTGGAACGAAATCGCCAATAGAGAAGACAATTTTACAATTTGGGCCCAACTTAGAAGCAGAGCCTAAGGTGTAAATTATCGATAGTCCATATCTCGGAAACTATAAGAGATAATGCAATTTGGCAACCGGCAATGTAATTAGCATGCCGAATATTACTTGGAATGTGAATTGGAACGAAATCGCCAATAGATAAGACCATTTTACAATTTGGGCCCAAGTTAGAAGCAGAGGCTAAGGTGTAAATTATCGATAGTCCATATATCGGAAACTATAAGAGATAATGCAGTTTGGCAACCGGCAATGTAATTAGCATGCCGAATATTACTTGGAATGTGAATTGGAACGAAATCGCCAATAGATAAGACCATTTTACAATTTGGGCCCAAGTTAGAAGCAGAGCCTAAGGTGTAAATTATCGATAGTCCATATCTCGGAAACTATAAGAGATAATGCAATTTGGCAACCGGCAATGTAATTAGCATGCCGAGTATTACTTGGAATGTGAATTGGAACGATATCGCCAATAGATAAGACCATTTTACAATTTGGGCCCAAGTTAGAAGCAGAGCCTAAGGTGTAAATTATTGATAGTCCATATCTCGGAAACTATAAGAGATAAGGCAATTTCGCAACCGGCAATGTAATTAGCATGCCGAATATTACTTGGAGTGTGAATTGGAACGAAATCGCCAATAGATAAGACCATTTTACAATTTGGGCCCAAGTTAGAAGCAGAGCCTAAGGTGTAAATTATCGATAGTCCATATCTCGGAAACTATAAGAGATAATGCAATTTGGCAACCGGCAATGTAATTAGCATGCCGAATATTACTTGGAATGTGAATTGGAACGAAATCGCCAATAGAGAAGACCATTTTACAATTTGGGCCCAAGTTAGAAGCAGAGCCTAAGGTGTAAATTATCGATAGTCCATATCTCGGAAACTATAAGAGATAATGCAATTTGGCAACCGGCAATGTAATTAGCATGCCGAGTATTACTTTGAATGTGATTTGGAACGAAATCGCCAATAGATAAGACCATTTTACAATTTGGGCCCAAGTTAGAAGCAGACCCTAAGGTGTAAATTATCGATAGACCATATCTCGGAAACTATAAGAGATAATGCAATTTGGCAACCGGCAATGTAATTAGCATGCTGAATATTACTTGGAATGTGAATTGGAACGAAATCGCCAATAGATAAGACCATTTTACAATTTGGGCCCAAGTTAGAAGCAGAGCCTAAGGTGTAAATAATTGATAGTCCATATCTCGGAAACTATAAGAGATAATGCAATTTCGCAATCGGCAATGTAATTAGCATGCCGAATATCACTTGGAATGTGAATTGGGACGAAATGGCCAATAGATAAGACCATTTTACAATTTGGGCCCAAGTTAGAAGCAGAGCCTAAGGTGTAAATTATCGATAGTCCATATCTCGGAAACTATAAGAGATAATGCAATTTGGCAACCGGCAATGTAATTAGCCTGCCGAATATTACTTGGAATGTGAATTGGAACGAAATCGCCAATAGAGAAGACCATTTTACAATTTGGGCCCTAGTTAGAAGCAGAGCCTAAGGTGTAAATTATCGATAGTCCATATCTCGGAAACTATAAGAGATAATGCAATTTGGCAACCGGCAATGTAATTAGCATGCCGAATATTACTTGGAATGTGAATTGGAACGAAATCGCCAATAGAGAAGACCATTTTACAATTTGGGCCCAAGTTAGAAGCAGAGCCTAAGGTGTAAATTATCGATAGTCCATATCTCGGAAACTATAAGAGATAATGCAATTTGGCAACCGGCAATGTAATTAGCATGCCGAATATTACTTGGAATGTGAATTGGAACGAAAACGCCAATAGATAAGACCATTTTACAATTTGGGCCCAAGTTAGAAGCAGAGCCTAAGGTGTAAATTATCGATAGTCCATATCTCGGAAACTATAAGAGATAATGCAATTTGGCAACCGGTAATGTAATTAGCATGCCGAATATTACTTGGAATGTGAATTGGAACGAAATCGCCAATAGATAAGACCATTTTACAATTTGGGCCCAAGTTAGAAGCAGAGCCTAAGGTGTAAATTATCGATAGTCCATATCTCGGAAACTATAAGAGATAATTCAATTTGGCAACCGGCAATGCAATTAGCATGCCGGATATTACTTGGAATGTGAATTGGAACGAAATCGCCAATAGATAAGACCATTTTACAATTTGGGCCCAAGTTAGAAGCAGAGCCTAAGATGTAAATTATCGATAGTCCATATCTCGGAAACTATAAGAGATAATGCAATTTGGCAACCGGCAATGTAATTAGCATGCCGAATATTACTTGGAATGTGAATTGGAACGAAATCGCCAATAGATAAGACGATTTTACAATTTGGGCCCAAATTAGAAGCAGAGCCTAAGGTGTAAATTATCGATAGTCCATATCTCGGAAACTATAAGAGATAATGCAATTTGGCAACCGGCAATGTAATTAGCATGCCGAATATTACTTGGAATGTTAATTGGAACGAAATCGCCAATAGAGAAGACCATTTTACAATTTGGGCCCAAGTTAGAAGCAGAGCCTAAGGTGTAAATTATCGATAGTCCATATCTCGGAAACTATAAGAGATAATGCAATTTGGCAACCGGTAATGTAATTAGCATGCCGAATATTACTTGGAATGTGAATTGGAACGAAATCGCCAATAGAGAAGACAATTTTACAATTTGGGCCCAACTTAGAAGCAGAGCCTAAGGTGTAAATTATCGATAGTCCATATCTCGGAAACTATAAGAGATAATGCAATTTGGCAACCGGCAATGTAATTAGCATGCCGAATATTACTTGGAATGTGAATTGGAACGAAATCGCCAATAGATAAGACCATTTTACAATTTGGGCCCAAGTTAGAAGCAGAGGCTAAGGTGTAAATTATCGATAGTCCATATATCGGAAACTATAAGAGATAATGCAATTTGGCAACCGGCAATGTAATTAGCATGCCGAATATTACTTGGAATGTGAATTGGAACGAAATCGCCAATAGATAAGACCATTTTACAATTTGGGCCCAAGTTAGAAGCAGAGCCTAAGGTGTAAATTATCGATAGTCCATATCTCGGAAACTATAAGAGATAATGCAATTTGGCAACCGGCAATGTAATTAGCATGCCGAGTATTACTTGGAATGTGAATTGGAACGATATCGCCAATAGATAAGACCATTTTACAATTTGGGCCCAAGTTAGAAGCAGAGCCTAAGGTGTAAATTATTGATAGTCCATATCTCGGAAACTATAAGAGATAATGCAATTTCGCAACCGGCAATGTAATTAGCATGCCGAATATTACTTGGAGTGTGAATTGGAACGAAATCGCCAATAGATAAGACCATTTTACAATTTGGGCCCAAGTTAGAAGCAGAGCCTAAGGTGTAAATTATCGATAGTCCATATCTCGGAAACTATAAGAGATAATGCAATTTGGCAACCGGCAATGTAATTAGCATGCCGAATATTACTTGGAATGTGAATTGGAACGAAATCGCCAATAGAGAAGACCATTTTACAATTTGGGCCCAAGTTAGAAGCAGAGCCTAAGGTGTAAATTATCGATAGTCCATATCTCGGAAACTATAAGAGATAATGCAATTTGGCAACCGGCAATGTAATTAGCATGCCGAGTATTACTTTGAATGTGAATTGGAACGAAATCGCCAATAGATAAGACCATCTTACAATTTGGGCCCAAGTTAGAAGCAGACCCTAAGGTGTAAATTATCGATAGACCATATCTCGGAAACTATAAGAGATAATGCAATTTGGCAACCGGCAATGTAATTAGCATGCTGAATATTACTTGGAATGTGAATTGGAACGAAATCGCCAATAGATAAGACCATTTTACAATTTGGGCCCAAGTTAGAAGCAGAGCCTAAGGTGTAAATAATTGATAGTCCATATCTCGGAAACTATAAGAGATAATGCAATTTCGCAATCGGCAATGTAATTAGCATGCCGAATATCACTTGGAATGTGAATTGGGACGAAATGGCCAATAGATAAGACCATTTTACAATTTGGGCCCAAGTTAGAAGCAGAGCCTAAGGTGTAAATTATCGATAGTCCATATCTCGGAAACTATAAGAGATAATGCAATTTGGCAACCGGCAATGTAATTAGCCTGCCGAATATTACTTGGAATGTGAATTGGAACGAAATCGCCAATAGAGAAGACCATTTTACAATTTGGGCCCTAGTTAGAAGCAGAGCCTAAGGTGTAAATTATCGATAGTCCATATCTCGGAAACTATAAGAGATAATGCAATTTGGCAACCGGCAATGTAATTAGCATGCCGAATATTACTTGGAATGTGAATTGGAACGAAATCGCCAATAGAGAAGACCATTTTACAATTTGGGCCCAAGTTAGAAGCAGAGCCTAAGGTGTAAATTATCGATAGTCCATATCTCGGAAACTATAAGAGATAATGCAATTTGGCAACCGGCAATGTAATTAGCATGCCGAATATTACTTGGAATGTGAATTGGAACGAAAACGCCAATAGATAAGACCATTTTACAATTTGGGCCCAAGTTAGAAGCAGAGCCTAAGGTGTAAATTATCGATAGTCCATATCTCGGAAACTATAAGAGATAATGCAATTTGGCAACCGGTAATGTAATTAGCATGCCGAATATTACTTGGAATGTGAATTGGAACGAAATCGCCAATAGAGAAGACCATTTTACAATTTGGGCCCAAGTTAGAAGCAGAGCCTAAGGTGTAAATTATCGATAGTCCATATCTCGGAAACTATAAGAGATAATGCAATTTGGCAACCGGCAATGTAATTAGCATGCCGAATATTACTTGGAATGTGAATTGGAACGAAATCGCCAATAGAGAAGACCATTTTACAATTTGGGCCCAAGTTAGAAGCAGAGCCTAAGGTGTAAATTATCGATAGTCCATATCTCGGAAACTATAAGAGATAATGCAGTTTGGCAACCGGCAATGTAATTAGCCTGCCGAATATTACTTGGAATGTGAATTGGAACGAAATCGCCAATAGAGAAGACCATTTTACAATTTGGGCCCAAGTTAGAAGCAGAGCCTAAGGTGTAAATTATCGATAGTCCATATCTCGGAAACTATAAGAGATAATGCAATTTGGCAACCGGCAATGTAATTAGCATGCCGAATATTACTTGGAATGTGAATTGGAACGAAATCGCCAAGAGATAAGACCATTTTACAATTTGGGCCCAAGTTAGAAGCAGAGCCAAAGGTGTAAATTATCGATAGTCCATATCTCGGAAACTATAAGAGATAATGCAATTTGGCAACCGGCAATGTAATTAGCATGCCGAAAATTACTTGGAATGTGAATTGGAACGAAATCGCCAATAGATAAGACCATTTTACAATTTGGGCCCAAGTTAGAAGCAGAGCCTAAGGTGTAAATTATTGATAGTCCATATCTCGGAAACTATAAGAGTTAATGCAATTTCGCAACCGGCAATGTAATTAGCATGCCGAATATCACTTGGAATGTGAATTGGGACGAAATCGCCAATAGATAAGACCATTTTACAATTTGGGCCCAAGTTAGAAGCAGAGCCTAAGGTGTAAATTATCGATAGTCCATATCTCCGAAACTATAAGAGATAATGCAATTTGGCAACCGGCAATGTAATTAGCATGCCGAATATTACTTGGAATGTGAATTGGAACGAAATCGCCAATAGATAAGACCATTTTACAATTTCGGCCCAAGTTAGAAGCAGAGCCTAAGATGTAAATTATCGATAGTCCATATCTCGGAAACTATAAGAGATAATGCAATTTGGCAACCGGCAATGTAATTAGCATGCCGAATATTACTTGGAATGTGAATTGGAACGAAATCGCCAATAGATAAGACCATTTTACAATTTGGGCCCAAGTTAGAAGCAGAGCCTAAGGTGTAAATTATCGATAGTCCATATCTCGGAAACTATAAGAGATAATTCAATTTGGCAACCGGCAATGCAATTAGCATGCCGGATATTACTTGGAATGTGAATTGGAACGAAATCGCCAATAGATAAGACCATTTTACAATTTGGGCCCAAGTTAGAAGCAGAGCCTAAGATGTAAATTATCGATAGTCCATATCTCGGAAACTATAAGAGATAATGCAATTTGGCAACCGCCAATGTAATTAGCATGCCGAATATTACTTGGAATGTGAATTGGAACGAAATCGCCAATAGATAAGACGATTTTACAATTTGGGCCCAAATTAGAAGCAGAGCCTAAGGTGTAAATTATCGATAGTCCATATCTCGGAAACTATAAGAGATAATGCAATTTGGCAACCGGCAATGTAATTAGCATGCCGAATATTACTTGGAATGTTAATTGGAACGAAATCGCCAATAGAGAAGACCATTTTACAATTTGGGCCCAAGTTAGAAGCAGAGCCTAAGGTGTAAATTATCGATAGTCCATATCTCGGAAACTATAAGAGATAATGCAATTTGGCAACCGGTAATGTAATTAGCATGCCGAATATTACTTGGAATGTGAATTGGAACGAAATCGCCAATAGAGAAGACAATTTTACAATTTGGGCCCAACTTAGAAGCAGAGCCTAAGGTGTAAATTATCGATAGTCCATATCTCGGAAACTATAAGAGATAATGCAATTTGGCAACCGGCAATGTAATTAGCATGCCGAATATTACTTGGAATGTGAATTGGAACGAAATCGCCAATAGATAAGACCATTTTACAATTTGGGCCCAAGTTAGAAGCAGAGGCTAAGGTGTAAATTATCGATAGTCCATATATCGGAAACTATAAGAGATAATGCAATTTGGCAACCGGCAATGTAATTAGCATGCCGAATATTACTTGGAATGTGAATTGGAACGAAATCGCCAATAGATAAGACCATTTTACAATTTGGGCCCAAGTTAGAAGCAGAGCCTAAGGTGTAAATTATCGATAGTCCATATCTCGGAAACTATAAGAGATAATGCAATTTGGCAACCGGCAATGTAATTAGCATGCCGAGTATTACTTGGAATGTGAATTGGAACGATATCGCCAATAGATAAGACCATTTTACAATTTGGGCCCAAGTTAGAAGCAGAGCCTAAGGTGTAAATTATTGATAGTCCATATCTCGGAAACTATAAGAGATAAGGCAATTTCGCAACCGGCAATGTAATTAGCATGCCGAATATTACTTGGAGTGTGAATTGGAACGAAATCGCCAATAGATAAGACCATTTTACAATTTGGGCCCAAGTTAGAAGCAGAGCCTAAGGTGTAAATTATCGATAGTCCATATCTCGGAAACTATAAGAGATAATGCAATTTGGCAACCGGCAATGTAATTAGCATGCCGAATATTACTTGGAATGTGAATTGGAACGAAATCGCCAATAGAGAAGACCATTTTACAATTTGGGCCCAAGTTAGAAGCAGAGCCTAAGGTGTAAATTATCGATAGTCCATATCTCGGAAACTATAAGAGATAATGCAATTTGGCAACCGGCAATGTAATTAGCATGCCGAGTATTACTTTGAATGTGATTTGGAACGAAATCGCCAATAGATAAGACCATTTTACAATTTGGGCCCAAGTTAGAAGCAGACCCTAAGGTGTAAATTATCGATAGACCATATCTCGGAAACTATAAGAGATAATGCAATTTGGCAACCGGCAATGTAATTAGCATGCTGAATATTACTTGGAATGTGAATTGGAACGAAATCGCCAATAGATAAGACCATTTTACAATTTGGGCCCAAGTTAGAAGCAGAGCCTAAGGTGTAAATAATTGATAGTCCATATCTCGGAAACTATAAGAGATAATGCAATTTCGCAATCGGCAATGTAATTAGCATGCCGAATATCACTTGGAATGTGAATTGGGACGAAATGGCCAATAGATAAGACCATTTTACAATTTGGGCCCAAGTTAGAAGCAGAGCCTAAGGTGTAAATTATCGATAGTCCATATCTCGGAAACTATAAGAGATAATGCAATTTGGCAACCGGCAATGTAATTAGCCTGCCGAATATTACTTGGAATGTGAATTGGAACGAAATCGCCAATAGAGAAGACCATTTTACAATTTGGGCCCTAGTTAGAAGCAGAGCCTAAGGTGTAAATTATCGATAGTCCATATCTCGGAAACTATAAGAGATAATGCAATTTGGCAACCGGCAATGTAATTAGCATGCCGAATATTACTTGGAATGTGAATTGGAACGAAATCGCCAATAGAGAAGACCATTTTACAATTTGGGCCCAAGTTAGAAGCAGAGCCTAAGGTGTAAATTATCGATAGTCCATATCTCGGAAACTATAAGAGATAATGCAATTTGGCAACCGGCAATGTAATTAGCATGCCGAATATTACTTGGAATGTGAATTGGAACGAAAACGCCAATAGATAAGACCATTTTACAATTTGGGCCCAAGTTAGAAGCAGAGCCTAAGGTGTAAATTATCGATAGTCCATATCTCGGAAACTATAAGAGATAATGCAATTTGGCAACCGGTAATGTAATTAGCATGCCGAATATTACTTGGAATGTGAATTGGAACGAAATCGCCAATAGATAAGACCATTTTACAATTTGGGCCCAAGTTAGAAGCAGAGCCTAAGGTGTAAATTATCGATAGTCCATATCTCGGAAACTATAAGAGATAATTCAATTTGGCAACCGGCAATGCAATTAGCATGCCGGATATTACTTGGAATGTGAATTGGAACGAAA
The DNA here is from genome assembly GCF_030347505.1 of Rhynchophorus ferrugineus. Taxonomy (NCBI): domain Eukaryota; kingdom Metazoa; phylum Arthropoda; class Insecta; order Coleoptera; family Curculionidae; genus Rhynchophorus; species Rhynchophorus ferrugineus. The sequence goes on along the minus strand of NW_027472812.1, from coordinate 193,714 downwards.
TCGCCAATAGATAAGACCATTTTACAATTTGGGCCCAAGTTAGAAGCAGAGCCTAAGATGTAAATTATCGATAGTCCATATCTCGGAAACTATAAGAGATAATGCAATTTGGCAACCGGCAATGTAATTAGCATGCCGAATATTACTTGGAATGTGAATTGGAACGAAATCGCCAATAGATAAGACGATTTTACAATTTGGGCCCAAATTAGAAGCAGAGCCTAAGGTGTAAATTATCGATAGTCCATATCTCGGAAACTATAAGAGATAATGCAATTTGGCAACCGGCAATGTAATTAGCATGCCGAATATTACTTGGAATGTTAATTGGAACGAAATCGCCAATAGAGAAGACCATTTTACAATTTGGGCCCAAGTTAGAAGCAGAGCCTAAGGTGTAAATTATCGATAGTCCATATCTCGGAAACTATAAGAGATAATGCAATTTGGCAACCGGTAATGTAATTAGCATGCCGAATATTACTTGGAATGTGAATTGGAACGAAATCGCCAATAGAGAAGACAATTTTACAATTTGGGCCCAACTTAGAAGCAGAGCCTAAGGTGTAAATTATCGATAGTCCATATCTCGGAAACTATAAGAGATAATGCAATTTGGCAACCGGCAATGTAATTAGAATGCCGAATATTACTTGGAATGTGAATTGGAACGAAATCGCCAATAGATAAGACCATTTTACAATTTGGGCCCAAGTTAGAAGCAGAGGCTAAGGTGTAAATTATCGATAGGTTCGTCCATCGATCGATGGACGAACCTGATAATGCAATTTGGCAACCGGCAATGTAATTAGCATGCCGAATATTACTTGGAATGTGAATTGGAACGAAATCGCCAATAGATAAGACCATTTTACAATTTGGGCCCAAGTTAGAAGCAGAGCCTAAGGTGTAAATTATCGATAGTCCATATCTCGGAAACTATAAGAGATAATGCAATTTGGCAACCGGCAATGTAATTAGCATGCCGAGTATTACTTGGAATGTGAATTGGAACGATATCGCCAATAGATAAGACCATTTTACAATTTGGGCCCAAGTTAGAAGCAGAGCCTAAGGTGTAAATTATTGATAGTCCATATCTCGGAAACTATAAGAGATAATGCAATTTCGCAACCGGCAATGTAATTAGCATGCCGAATATTACTTGGAGTGTGAATTGGAACGAAATCGCCAATAGATAAGACCATTTTACAATTTGGGCCCAAGTTAGAAGCAGAGCCTAAGGTGTAAATTATCGATAGTCCATATCTCGGAAACTATAAGAGATAATGCAATTTGGCAACCGGCAATGTAATTAGCATGCCGAATATTACTTGGAATGTGAATTGGAACGAAATCGCCAATAGAGAAGACCATTTTACAATTTGGGCCCAAGTTAGAAGCAGAGCCTAAGGTGTAAATTATCGATAGTCCATATCTCGGAAACTATAAGAGATAATGCAATTTGGCAACCGGCAATGTAATTAGCATGCCGAGTATTACTTTGAATGTGAATTGGAACGAAATCGCCAATAGATAAGACCATTTTACAATTTGGGCCCAAGTTAGAAGCAGACCCTAAGGTGTAAATTATCGATAGACCATATCTCGGAAACTATAAGAGATAATGCAATTTGGCAACCGGCAATGTAATTAGCATGCTGAATATTACTTGGAATGTGAATTGGAACGAAATCGCCAATAGATAAGACCATTTTACAATTTGGGCCCAAGTTAGAAGCAGAGCCTAAGGTGTAAATAATTGATAGTCCATATCTCGGAAACTATAAGAGATAATGCAATTTCGCAATCGGCAATGTAATTAGCATGCCGAATATCACTTGGAATGTGAATTGGGACGAAATGGCCAATAGATAAGACCATTTTACAATTTGGGCCCAAGTTAGAAGCAGAGCCTAAGGTGTAAATTATCGATAGTCCATATCTCGGAAACTATAAGAGATAATGCAATTTGGCAACCGGCAATGTAATTAGCCTGCCGAATATTACTTGGAATGTGAATTGGAACGAAATCGCCAATAGAGAAGACCATTTTACAATTTGGGCCCTAGTTAGAAGCAGAGCCTAAGGTGTAAATTATCGATAGTCCATATCTCGGAAACTATAAGAGATAATGCAATTTGGCAACCGGCAATGTAATTAGCATGCCGAATATTACTTGGAATGTGAATTGGAACGAAATCGCCAATAGAGAAGACCATTTTACAATTTGGGCCCAAGTTAGAAGCAGAGCCTAAGGTGTAAATTATCGATAGTCCATATCTCGGAAACTATAAGAGATAATGCAATTTGGCAACCGGCAATGTAATTAGCATGCCGAATATTACTTGGAATGTGAATTGGAACGAAAACGCCAATAGATAAGACCATTTTACAATTTGGGCCCAAGTTAGAAGCAGAGCCTAAGGTGTAAATTATCGATAGTCCATATCTCGGAAACTATAAGAGATAATGCAATTTGGCAACCGGTAATGTAATTAGCATGCCGAATATTACTTGGAATGTGAATTGGAACGAAATCGCCAATAGAGAAGACCATTTTACAATTTGGGCCCAAGTTAGAAGCAGAGCCTAAGGTGTAAATTATCGATAGTCCATATCTCGGAAACTATAAGAGATAATGCAATTTGGCAACCGGCAATGTAATTAGCATGCCGAATATTACTTGGAATGTGAATTGGAACGAAATCGCCAATAGAGAAGACCATTTTACAATTTGGGCCCAAGTTAGAAGCAGAGCCTAAGGTGTAAATTATCGATAGTCCATATCTCGGAAACTATAAGAGATAATGCAGTTTGGCAACCGGCAATGTAATTAGCCTGCCGAATATTACTTGGAATGTGAATTGGAACGAAATCGCCAATAGAGAAGACCATTTTACAATTTGGGCCCAAGTTAGAAGCAGAGCCTAAGGTGTAAATTATCGATAGTCCATATCTCGGAAACTATAAGAGATAATGCAATTTGGCAACCGGCAATGTAATTAGCATGCCGAATATTACTTGGAATGTGAATTGGAACGAAATCGCCAAGAGATAAGACCATTTTACAATTTGGGCCCAAGTTAGAAGCAGAGCCAAAGGTGTAAATTATCGATAGTCCATATCTCGGAAACTATAAGAGATAATGCAATTTGGCAACCGGCAATGTAATTAGCATGCCGAAAATTACTTGGAATGTGAATTGGAACGAAATCGCCAATAGATAAGACCATTTTACAATTTGGGCCCAAGTTAGAAGCAGAGCCTAAGGTGTAAATTATTGATAGTCCATATCTCGGAAACTATAAGAGTTAATGCAATTTCGCAACCGGCAATGTAATTAGCATGCCGAATATCACTTGGAATGTGAATTGGGACGAAATCGCCAATAGATAAGACCATTTTACAATTTGGGCCCAAGTTAGAAGCAGAGCCTAAGGTGTAAATTATCGATAGTCCATATCTCCGAAACTATAAGAGATAATGCAATTTGGCAACCGGCAATGTAATTAGCATGCCGAATATTACTTGGAATGTGAATTGGAACGAAATCGCCAATAGATAAGACCATTTTACAATTTCGGCCCAAGTTAGAAGCAGAGCCTAAGATGTAAATTATCGATAGTCCATATCTCGGAAACTATAAGAGATAATGCAATTTGGCAACCGGCAATGTAATTAGCATGCCGAATATTACTTGGAATGTGAATTGGAACGAAATCGCCAATAGATAAGACCATTTTACAATTTGGGCCCAAGTTAGAAGCAGAGCCTAAGGTGTAAATTATCGATAGTCCATATCTCGGAAACTATAAGAGATAATTCAATTTGGCAACCGGCAATGCAATTAGCATGCCGGATATTACTTGGAATGTGAATTGGAACGAAATCGCCAATAGATAAGACCATTTTACAATTTGGGCCCAAGTTAGAAGCAGAGCCTAAGATGTAAATTATCGATAGTCCATATCTCGGAAACTATAAGAGATAATGCAATTTGGCAACCGGCAATGTAATTAGCATGCCGAATATTACTTGGAATGTGAATTGGAACGAAATCGCCAATAGATAAGACCATTTTACAATTTGGGCCCAAGTTAGAAGCAGAGCCTAAGGTGTAAATTATTGATAGTCCATATCTCGGAAACTATAAGAGATAATGCAATTTCGCAACCGGCAATGTAATTAGCATGCCGGATATTACTTGGAATGTGAATTGGAACGAAATCGCCAATAGATAAGACCATTTTACAATTTGGGCCCAAGTTAGAAGCAGAGCCTAAGGTGTAAATTATCGATAGTCCATATCTCGGAAACTATAAGAGATAATGCAATTTGGCAACCGGCAATGTAATTAGCATGCCGAATATTACTTGGAATGTGAATTGGAACGAAATCGCCAATAGATAAGACCATTTTACAATTTGGGCCCAAGTTAGAAGCAGAGCCTAAGGTGTAAATTATCGATAGTCCATATCTCGGAAACTATAAGAGATAATGCAATTTGGCAACCGGCAATGTAATTAGCATGCCGAGTATTACTTGGAATGTGAATTGGAACGAAATCGCCAATAGAGAAGACCATTTTACAATTTGGGCCCAAGTTAGAAGCAGAGCCTAAGGTGTAAATTATCGATAGACCATATCTCGGAAACTATAAGAGATAATGCAATTTGGCAACCGGCAATGTAATTAGCATGCCGAATATTACTTGGAATGTGAATTGGAACGAAATCGCCAATAGATAAGACCATTTTACAATTTGGGCCCAAGTTAGAAGCAGAGCCTAAGGTGTAAATTATCGATAGTCCATATCTCCGAAACTATAAGAGATAATGCAATTTGGCAACCGGCAATGTAATTAGCATGCCGAATATTACTTGGAATGTGAATTGGAACGAAATCGCCAATAGATAAGACCATTTTACAATTTGGGCCCAAGTTAGAAGCAGAGCCTAAGATGTAAATTATCGATAGTCCATATCTCGGAAACTATAAGAGATAATGCAATTTGGCAACCGGCAATGTAATTAGCATGCCGAATATTACTTGGAATGTGAATTGGAACGAAATCGCCAATAGATAAGACCATTTTACAATTTGGGCCCAAGTTAGAAGCAGAGCCTAAGGTGTAAATTATCGATAGTCCATATCTCGGAAACTATAAGAGATAATGCAATTTGGCAACCGGCAATGTAATTAGCATGCCGAATATTACTTGGAATGTGAATTGGAACGAAATCGCCAATAGATAAGACCATTTTACAATTTGGGCCCAAGTTAGAAGCAGAGCCTAAGGTGTAAATTATTGATAGTCCATATCTCGGAAACTATAAGAGATAATGCAATTTCGCAACCGGCAATGTAATTAGCATGCCGGATATTACTTGGAATGTGAATTGGAACGAAATCGCCAATAGATACGACCATTTTACAATTTGGGCCCAAGTTAGAAGCAGAGCCTAAGGTGTAAATTATCGATAGTCCATATCTCGGAAACTATAAGAGATAATGCAATTTGGCAACCGGCAATGTAATTAGCATGCCGAATATTACTTGGAATGTGAATTGGAACGAAATCGCCAATAGAGAAGACCATTTTACAATTTGGGCCCAAGTTAGAAGCAGAGCCTAAGGTGTAAATTATCGATAGTCCATATCTCGGAAACTATAAGAGATAATGCAATTTGGCAACCGGCAAAGTAATTAGCATGCCGAATATTACTTGGAATGTGAATTGGAACGAAATCGCCAATAGATAAGACCATTTTACAATTTGGGCCCAAGTTAGAAGCAGAGCCTAAGGTGTAAATTATCGATAGTCCATATCTCGGAAACTATAAGAGATAATGCAATTTGGCAACCGGCAATGTAATTAGCATGCCGAATATTACTTGGAATGTGAATTGGAACGAAATCGCCAATAGATAAGACCATTTTACAATTTGGGCCCAAGTTAGAAGCAGAGCCTAAGGTGTAAATTATCGATAGTCCATATCTCGGAAACTATAAGAGATAATGCAATTTGGCAACCGGCAATGTAATTAGCACGCCGAATATTACTTGGAATGTGAATTGGAACGAAATCGCCAATAGATAAGACCATTTTACAATTTGGGCCCAAGTTAGAAGCAGAGCCTAAGGTGTAAATTATCGATAGTCCATATCTCGGAAACTATAAGAGATAATGCAATTTGGCAACCGGCAATGTAATTAGCATGCCGAATATTACTTGGAATGTGAATTGGAACGAAATCGCCAATAGATAAGACCATTTTACAATTTGGGCCCAAGTTAGAAGCAGAGCCTAAGGTGTAAATTATTGATAGTCCATATCTCGGAAACTATAAGAGATAATGCAATTTCGCAACCGGCAATGTAATTAGCATGCCGAATATTACTTGGAGTGTGAATTGGAACGAAATCGCCAATAGATAATACCATTTTACAATTTGGGCCCAAGTTAGAAGCAGAGCCTAAGGTGTAAATTATCGATAGTCCATATCTCGGAAACTATAAGAGATAATGCAATTTGGCAACCGGCAATGTAATTAGCATGCCGAATATTACTTGGAATGTGAATTGGAACGAAATCGCCAATAGATAAGACCATTTTACAATTTGGGCCCAAGTTAGAAGCAGAGCCTAAGGTGTAAATTATCGATAGTCCATATATCGGAAACTATAAGAGATAATGCAATTTGGCAACCGGCAATGTAATTAGCATGCCGAATATTACTTGGAATGTGAATTGGAACGAAATCGCCAATAGATAAGACCATTTTACAATTTGGGCCCAAGTTAGAAGCAGAGCCTAAGGTGTAAATTATCGATAGTCCATATCTCGGAAACTATAAGAGATAATGCAATTTGGCAACCGGCAATGTAATTAGCATGCCGAATATTACTTGGAATGTGAATTGGAACGAAATCGCCAATAGATAAGACCATTTTACAATTTGGGCCCAAGTTAGAAGCAGAGCCTAAAGTGTAAATTATCGATAGTCCATATCTCGGAAACTATAAGAGATAATGCAATTTGGCAACCGGCAATGTAATTAGCATGCCGAATATTACTTGGAATGTGAATTGGAACGAAATCGCCAATAGATAAGGCCATTTTACAATTTGGGCCCAAGTTAGAAGCAGAGCCTAAGGTGTAAATTATTGATAGTCCATATCTCGGAAACTATAAGAGATAATGCAATTTCGCAACCGGCAATGTAATTAGCATGCCGAATATTACTTGGAATGTGAATTGGAACGAAATCGCCAATAGATAAGACCATTTTACAATTTGGGCCCAAGTTAGAAGCAGAGCCTAAGATGTAAATTATCGATAGTCCATATCTCGGAAACTATAAGAGATAATGCAATTTCGCAACCGGCAATGTAATTAGCATGCCGAATATCACTTGGAATGTGAATTGGGACGAAATCGCTAATAGATAAGACCATTTTACAATTTGGGCCCAAGTTAGAAGCAGAGCCTAAGGTGTAAATTATCGATAGTCCATATCTCGGAAACTATAAGAGATAATTCAATTTGGCAACCAGCAATGTAATAAGCATGCCGGATATTACTTGGAATGTGAATTGGAACGAAATCGCCAATAGATAAGATGATTTTACAATTTGGGCCCAAGTTAGAAGCAGAGCCTAAGGTGTAAATTATTGATAGTCCATATCTCGGAAACTATAAGAGATAATGCAATTTGGCAACCGGCAATGTAATTAGCATGCCGAATATTACTTGGAATGTGAATTGGAACGAAATCGCCAATAGATAAGACCATTTTACAATTTGGGCCCAAGTTAGAAGCAGAGCCTAAGGTGTAAATTATCGATAGTCCATATCTCGGAAACTATAAGAGATAATGCAATTTGGCAACCGGCAATGTAATTAGCATGCCGAATATTACTTGGAATGTGAATTGGAACGAAATCGCCAATAGATAAGACCATTTTACAATTTGGGCCCAAGTTAGAAGCAGAGCCTAAGGTGTAAATTATCGATAGTCCATATCTCGGAAACTATAAGAGATAATGCAATTTGGCAACCGGCAATGTAATTAGCATGCGGAATATTACTTGGAATGTGAATTGGAACGAAATCGCCAATAGATAAGACCATTTTACAATTTGGGCCCAAGTTAGAAGCAGAGCCTAAGGTGTAAATTATTGATAGTCCATATCTCGGAAACTATAAGAGATAATGCAATTTCGCAACCGGCAATGTAATTAGCATGCCGAATATTACTTGGAGTGTGAATTGGAACGAAATCGCCAATAGATAAGACCATTTTACAATTTGGGCCCAAGTTAGAAGCAGAGCCTAAGGTGTAAATTATCGATAGTCCATATCTCGGAAACTATAAGAGATAATGCAATTTGGCAACCGGCAATCTAATTAGCATGCCAAATATTACTTGGAATGTGAATTGGAACGAAATCGCCAATAGATAAGACCATTTTACACTTTGGGCCCAAGTTAGAAGCAGAGCCTAAAGTGTAAATTATCGATAGTCCATATTTCGGAAACTATAAGAGATAATGCAATTTGGCAACCGGCAATGTAATTAGCATGCCGAATATTACTTGGAATGTGAATTGGAACGAAATCGCCAATAGATAAGACCATTTTACAATTTGGGCCCAAGTTAGAAGCAGAGCCTAAGGTGTAAATTATCGATAGTCCATATCTCGGAAACTATAAGAGATAATGCAATTTGGCAACCGGCAATGTAATTAGCATGCCGAATATTACTTGGAATGTGAATTGGAACGAAATCGCCAATAGATAAGACCATTTTACAATTTGGGCCCAAGTTAGAAGCAGAGCCTAAGGTGTAAATTATTGATAGTCCATATCTCGGAAACTATAAGAGATAATGCAATTTCGCAACCGGCAATGTAATTAGCATGCCGAATATTACTTGGAGTGTGAATTGGAACGAAATCGCCAATAGATAAGACCATTTTACAATTTGGGCCCAAGTTAGAAGCAGAGCCTAAGGTGTAAATTATCGATAGTCCATATCTCGGAAACTATAAGAGATAATGCAATTTGGCAACCGGCAATGTAATTAGCATGCCGAATATTACTTGGAATGTGAATTGGAACGAAATCGCCAATAGATAAGACCATTTTACACTTTGGGCCCAAGTTAGAAGCAGAGCCTAAAGTGTAAATTATCGATATTCCATATTTCGGAAACTATAAGAGGTAATGCAATTTGGCAACCGGCAATGTAATTAGCATGCCGAATATTACTTGGAATGTGAATTGGGACGAAATCGCCAATAGATAAGACCATTTTACAATTTGGGCCCAAGTTAGAAGCAGAGCCTAAGGTGTAAATTATCGATAGTCCATATCTCGGAAACTATAAGAGATAATTCAATTTGGCAACCAGCAATGTAATTAGCATGCCGGATATTACTTGGAATGTGAATTGGAACGAAATCGCCAATAGATAAGATGATTTTACAATTTGGGCCCAAGTTAGAAGCAGAGCCTAAGGTGTAAATTATTGATAGTCCATATCTCGGAAACTATAAGAGTTAATGCAATTTCGCAACCGGCAATGTAATTAGCATGCCGAATATTACTTGGAATGTGAATTGGGACGAAATCGCCAATAGATAAGACCATTTTACAATTTGGGCCCAAGTTAGAAGCAGAGCCTAAGGTGTAAATTATCGATAGTCCATATCTCCGAAACTATAAGAGATAATGCAATTTGGCAACCGGCAATGTAATTAGCATGCCGAATATTACTTGGTATGTGAATTGGAACGAAATCGCCAATAGATAAGACCATTTTACAATTTGGGCCCAAGTTAGAAGCAGAGCCTAAGATGTAAATTATCGATAGTCCATATCTCGGAAACTATAAGAGATAATGCAATTTGGCAACCGGCAATGTAATTAGCATGCCGAATATTACTTGGAATGTGAATTGGAACGAAATCGCCAATAGATAAGACCATTTTACAATTTGGGCCCAAGTTAGAAGCAGAGCCTAAGGTGTAAATTATCGATAGTCCATATCTCGGAAACTATAAGAGATAATGCAATTTGGCAACCGGCAATGTAATTAGCATGCCGAATATTACTTGGAATGTGAATTGGAACGAAATCGCCAATAGATAAGACCATTTTACAATTTGGGCCCAAGTTAGAAGCAGAGCCTAAGGTGTAAATTATTGATAGTCCATATCTCGGAAACTATAAGAGATAATGCAATTTCGCAACCGGCAATGTAATTAGCATGCCGGATATTACTTGGAATGTGAATTGGAACGAAATCGCCAATAGATAAGACCATTTTACAATTTGGGCCCAAGTTAGAAGCAGAGCCTAAGGTGCAAATTATCGATAGTCCATATCTCGGAAACTATAAGAGATAATGCAATTTGGCAACCGGCAATGTAATTAGCATGCCGAATATTACTTGGAATGTAAATTGGAACGAAATCGCCAATAGAGAAGACCATTTTACAATTTGGGCCCAAGTTAGAAGCAGAGCCTAAGGTGTAAATTATCGATAGTCCATATCTCGGAAACTATAAGAGATAATGCAATTTGGCAACCGGCAAAGTAATTAGCATGCCGAATATTACTTGGAATGTGAATTGGAACGAAATCGCCAATAGATAAGACCATTTTACAATTTGGGCCCAAGTTAGAAGCAGAGCCTAAGGTGTAAATTATCGATGGTCCATATCTCGGAAACTATAAGAGATAATGCAATTTGGCAACCGGCAATGTAATTAGCATGCCGAATATTACTTGGAATGTGAATTGGAACGAAATCGCCAATAGATAAGACCATTTTACAATTTGGGCCCAAGTTAGAAGCAGAGCCTAAGGTGTAAATTATCTATAGTCCATATCTCGGAAACTATAAGAGATAATGCAATTTGGCAACCGGCAATGTAATTAGCATGCCGAATATTACTTGGAATGTGAATTGGAACGAAATCGCCAATAGATAAGACCATTTTACAATTTGGGCCCAAGTTAGAAGCAGAGCCTAAGGTGTAAATTATCGATAGTCCATATCTCGGAAACTATAAGAGATAATGCAATTTGGCAACCGGCAATGTAATTAGCATGCCGAATATTACTTGGAATGTGAATTGGAACGAAATCGCCAATAGATAAGACCATTTTACAATTTGGGCCCAAGTTAGAAGCAGAGCCTAAGGTGTAAATTATTGATAGTCCATATCTCGGAAACTATAAGAGATAATGCAATTTCGCAACCGGCAATGTAATTAGCATGCCGAATATTACTTGGAGTGTGAATTGGAACGAAATCGCCAATAGATAATACCATTTTACAATTTGGGCCCAAGTTAGAAGCAGAGCCTAAGGTGTAAATTATCGATAGTCCATATCTCGGAAACTATAAGAGATAATGCAATTTGGCAACCGGCAATGTAATTAGCATGCCGAATATTACTTGGAATGTGAATTGGAACGAAATCGCCAATAGATAAGACCATTTTACAATTTGGGCCCAAGTTAGAAGCAGAGCCTAAGGTGTAAATTATCGATAGTCCATATATCGGAAACTATAAGAGATAATGCAATTTGGCAACCGGCAATGTAATTAGCATGCCGAATATTACTTGGAATGTGAATTGGAACGAAATCGCCAATAGATAAGACCATTTTACAATTTGGGCCCAAGTTAGAAGCAGAGCCTAAGATGTAAATTATCGATAGTCCATATCTCGGAAACTATAAGAGATAATGCAATTTGGCAACCGGCAATGTAATTAGCATGCCGAATATTACTTGGAATGTGAATTGGAACGAAATCGCCAATAGATAAGACCATTTTACAATTTGGGCCCAAGTTAGAAGCAGAGCCTAAAGTGTAAATTATCGATAGTCCATATCTCGGAAACTATAAGAGATAATGCAATTTGGCAACCGGCAATGTAATTAGCATGCCGAATATTACTTGGAATGTGAATTGGAACGAAATCGCCAATAGATAAGGCCATTTTACAATTTGGGCCCAAATTAGAAGCAGAGCCTAAGGTGTAAATTATTGATAGTCCATATCTCGGAAACTATAAGAGATAATGCAATTTCGCAACCGGCAATGTAATTAGCATGCCGAATATTACTTGGAATGAGAATTGGAACGAAATCGCCAATAGATAAGACCATTTTACAATTTGGGCCCAAGTTAGAAGCAGAGCCTAAGGTGTAAATTATCGATAGTCCATATATCGGAAACTATAAGAGATAATGCAATTTGGCAACCGGCAATGTAATTAGCATGCCGAATATTACTTGGAATGTGAATTGGAACGAAATCGCCAATAGATAAGACCATTTTACAATTTGGGCCCAAGTTAGAAGCAGAGCCTAAGGTGTAAATTATCGATAGTCCATATCTCGGAAACTATAAGAGATAATGCAATTTCGCAACCGGCAATGTAATTAGCATGCCGAATATCACTTGGAATGTGAATTGGGACGAAATCGCCAATAGATAAGACCATTTTACAATTTGGGCCCAAGTTAGAAGCAGAGCCTAAGGTGTAAATTATCGATAGTGCATATCTCGGAAACTATAAGAGATAATTCAATTTGGCAACCAGCAATGTAATTAGCATGCCGGATATTACTTGGAATGTGAATTGGAACGAAATCGCCAATAGATAAGATGATTTTACAATTTGGGCCCAAGTTAGAAGCAGAGCCTAAGATGTAAATTATCGATGGTCCATATCTCGGAAACTATAAGAGATAATGCAATTTGGAAACCGGCAATGTAATTAGCATGCCGAATATTACTTGGAATGTGAATTGGAACGAAATCGCCAATAGATAAGACCATTTTACAATTTGGGCCCAAGTTAGAAGCAGAGCCTAAGGTGTAAATTACCGATAGTCCATATCTCGGAAACTATAAGAGATAATGAAATTTGGCAACCGGCAATGTAATTAGCATGCCGAATATTACTTGGAATGTGAATTGGAACGAAATCGCCAATAGATAAGACGATTTTACAATTTGGGCCCAAGTTAGAAGCAGAGCCTAAGGTGTAAATTACCGATAGTCCATATCTCGGAAACTATAAGAGATAATGAAATTTGGCAACCGGCAATGTAATTAGCATGCCGAATATTACTTGGAATGTGAATTGGAACGAAATCGCCAATAGATAAGACGATTTTACAATTTGGGCCCAAGTTAGAAGCAGAGCCTAAGGTGTAAATTATCGATAGTCCATATCTCGGAAACTATAAGAGATAATGCAATTTGGCAACCGGTAATGTAATTAGCATGCCGAATATTACTTGGAATGTGAATTGGAACGAAATCGCCAATAGAGAAGACCATTTTACAATTTGGGCCCAAGTTAGAAGCAGAGCCTAAGGTGTAAATTATCGATAGTCCATATCTCGGAAACTATAAGAGATAATGCAATTTGGCAACCGGCAATGTAATTAGCATGCCGAATATTACTTGGAATGTGAATTGGAACGAAATCGCCAATAGAGAAGACCATTTTACAATTTGGGCCCAAGTTAGAAGCAGAGCCTAAGGTGTAAATTATCGATAGACCATATCTCGGAAACTATAAGAGATAATGCAATTTGGCAACCGGCAATGTAATTAGCATGCCGAATATTACTTGGAATGTGAATTGGAACGAAATCGCCAATAGAGAAGACCATTTTACAATTTGGGCCCAAGTTAGAAGCAGAGCCTAAGGTGTAAATTATCGATAGTCCATATCTCGGAAACTATAAGAGATAATGCAATTTGGCAACCGGCAATGTAATTAGCATGCCGAATATTACTTGGAATGTGAATTGGAACGAAAACGCCAATAGATAAGACCATTTTACAATTTGGGCCCAAGTTAGAAGCAGAGCCTAAGGTGTAAATTATCGATAGTCCATATCTCGGAAACTATAAGAGATAATGCAATTTGGCAACCGGCAATGTAATTATCATGCCGAATATTACTTGGAATGTGAATTGGAACGAAATCGCCAATAGATAAGACCATTTTACAATTTGGGCCCAAGTTAGAAGCAGAGCCTAAGGTGTAAATTATCGATAGTCCATATCTCGGAAACTATAAGAGATAATGCAATTTGGCAACCGGCAATGTAATTAGCATGCCGAATATTACTTGGAATGTGAATTGGAACGAAATCGCCAATAGATAAGACCATTTTACAATTTGGGCCCAAGTTAGAAGCAGAGCCAAAGGTGTAAATTATCGATAGTCCATATCTCGGAAACTATAAGAGATAATGCAATTTGGCAACCGGCAATGAAATTAGCATGCCTAAAATTACTTGGAATGTGAATTGGAACGAAATCGCCAATAGATAAGACCATTTTACAATTTGGGCCCAAGTTAGAAGCAGAGCCTAAGGTGTAAATTATGGATAGTACATATCTCGGAAACTATAAGAGTTAATGCAATTTCGCAACCGGCAATGTAATTAGCATGCCGAATATCACTTGGAATGTGAATTGGGACGAAATCGCCAATAGATAAGACCATTTTACAATTTGGGCCCAAGTTAGAAGCAGAGCCTAAGGTGTAAATTATCGATAGTCCATATCTCCGAAACTATAAGAGATAATGCAATTTGGCAACCGGCAATGTAAATAGCATGCCGAATATTACTTGGAATGTGAATTGGAACGAAATCGCCAATAGATAAGACCATTTTACAATTTGGGCCCAAGTTAGAAGCAGAGCCTAAGATGTAAATTATCGATAGTCCATATCTCGGAAACTATAAGAGATAATGCAATTTGGCAACCGGCAATGTAATTAGCATGCCGAATATTACTTGGAATGTGAATTGGAACGAAATCGCCAATAGATAAGACCATTTTACAATTTGGGCCCAAGTTAGAAGCAGAGCCTAAGGTGTAAATTATCGATAGTCCATATCTCGGAAACTATAAGAGATAATTCAATTTGGCAACCGGCAATGTAATTAGCATGCCGGATATTACTTGGAATGTGAATTGGAACGAAATCGCCAATAGATAAGACCATTTTACAATTTGGGCCCAAGTTAGAATCAGAGCCTAAGGTGTAAATTATCGATAGTCCATATCTCGGAAACTATAAGAGATAATGCAATTTGGCAACCGGCAATGTAATTAGCATGCCGAATATTACTTGGAATGTGAATTGGAACGAAATCGCCTATAGATAAGACGATTTTACAATTTGGGCCCAAGTTAGAAGCAGAGCCTAAGATGTAAATTATCGATAGTCCATATCTCGGAAACTATAAGAGATAATGCAATTTGGCAACCGGCAATGTAATTAGCATGCCGAATATTACTTGGAATGTGAATTGGAACGAAATCGCCAATAGATAAGACCATTTTACAATTTGGGCCCAAGTTAGAAGCAGAGCCTAAGGTGTAAATTATCGATAGTCCATATCTCGGAAACTATAAGAGATAATGCAATTTGGCAACCGGCAATGTAATTAGCATGCCGAATATTACTTGGAATGTGAATTGGAACGAAATCGCCAATAGGTAAGACCATTTTACAATTTGGGCCCATGGTAGAAGCAGAGCCTAAGGTGTAAATTATCGATAGTCCATATCTCGGAAACTATAAGAGATAATTCAATTTGGCAACCGGCAATGTAATTAGCATGCCGGATATTACTTGGAATGTGAATTGGAACGAAATCGCCAATAGATAAGACCATTTTACAATTTGGGCCCAAGTTAGAAGCAGAGCCTAAGGTGTAAACTACCGATAGTCCATATCTCGGAAACTATAAGAGATAATGCAATTTGGCAACCGGCAATGTAATTAGCATGCCGAATATTACTTGGAATGTGAATTGGAACGAAATCGCCAATAGATAAGACGATTTTACAATTTGGGCCCAAATTAGAAGCAGAGCCTAAGGTGTAAATTATCGATAGTCCATATCTCGGAAACTATAAGAGATAATGCAATTTGGCAACCGGCAATGTAATTAGCATGCCGAATATTACTTGGAATGTGAATTGGAACGAAATCGCCAATAGAGAAGACCATTTTACAATTTGGGCCCAAGTTAGAAGCAGAGCCTAAGGTGTAAATTATCGATAGTCCATATCTCGGAAACTATAAGAGATAATGCAATTTGGCAACCGGCAATGTAATTAGCATGCCGAATATTACTTGGAATGTGAATTGGAACGAAATCGCCAATAGATAAGACCATTTTACAATTTGGGCCCAAGTTAGAAGCAGAGGCTAAGGTGTAAATTATCGATAGTCCATATCTCGGAAACTATAAGAGATAATGCAATTTGGCAACCGGCAATGTAATTAGCATGCCGAATATTACTTGGAATGTGAATTGGAACGAAATCGCCAATAGATAAGACCATTTTACAATTTGGGCCCAAGTTAGAAGCAGAGCCTAAGGTGTAAATTATCGATAGTCCATATCTCGGAAACTATAAGAGATAATGCAATTTGGCAACCGGCAATGTAATTAGCATGCCGAATATTACTTGGAATGTGAATTGGAACGAAATCGCCAATAGATAAGACCATTTTACAATTTGGGCCCAAGTTAGAAGCAGAGGCTAAGGTGTAAATTATCGATAGTCCATATCTCGGAAACTATAAGAGATAATGCAATTTGGCAACCGGCAATGTAATTAGCATGCCGAATATTACTTGGAATGTGAATTGGAACGAAATCGCCAATAGATAAGAACATTTTACAATTTGGGCCCAAGTTAGAAGCAGAGCCTAAGGTGTAAATTATCGATAGTCCATATCTCGGAAACTATAAGAGATAATGCAATTTGGCAACCGGCAATGTAATTAGCATGCCGAGTATTACTTGGAATGTGAATTGGAACGAAATCGCCAATAGATAAGACCATTTTACAATTTGGGCCCAAGTTAGAAGCAGAGCCTAAGGTGTAAATTATTGATAGTCCATATCTCGGAAACTATAAGAGATAATGCAATTTCGCAATCGGCAATGTAATTAGCATGCCGAATATTACTTGGAGTGTGAATTGGAACGAAATCGCCAATAGATAAGACCATTTTACAATTTGGGCCCAAGTTAGAAGCAGAGCCTAAGGTCTAAATTATCGATAGTCCATATCTCGGAAACTATAAGAGATAATGCAATTTGGCAACCGGCAATGTAATTAGCATGCCGAATATTACTTGGAATGTGAATTGGAACGAAATCGCCAATAGATAAGACCATTTTACAATTTGGGCCCAAGTTAGAAGCAGAGCCTAAGGTGTAAATTATCGATAGTCCATATCTCGGAAACTATAAAAGATAATGCAATTTGGCAACCGGCAATGTAATTAGCATGCTGAGTATTACTTGGAATGTGAATTGGAACGAAATCGCCAATAGATAAGACCATTTTACAATTTGGGCCCAAGTTAGAAGCAGAGCCTAAGGTGTAAATTATCGATAGACCATATCTCGGAAACTATAAGAGATAATGCAATTTGGCAACCGGCAATGTAATTAGCATGCCGAATATTACTTGGAATGTGAATTGGAACGAAATCGCCAATAGATAAGACCATTCTACAATTTGGGCCCAAGTTAGAAGCAGAGCCTAAGGTGTAAATTATCGATAGTCCATATCTCGGAAACTATAAGAGATAATGCAATTTGGCAACCGGCAATGTAATTAGCATGCCGAATATTACTTGGAATGTGAATTGGAACGAAATCGCCAATAGAGAAGACCATTTTACAATTTGGGCCCAAGTTAGAAGCAGAGCCTAAGGTGTAAATTATCGATAGTCCATATCTCGGAAACTATAAGAGATAATGCAATTTGGCAACCGGCAATGTAATTAGCATGCCGAATATTACTTGGAATGTGAATTGGAACGAAATCGCCAATAGAGAAGACCATTTTACAATTTGGGCCCAAGTTAGAAGCAGAGCCTAAGGTGTAAATTATCGATAGTCCATATCTCGGAAACTATAAGAGATAATGCAATTTGGCAACCGGCAATGTAATTAGCATGCCGAATATTACTTGGAATGTGAATTGGAACGAAAACGCCAATAGATAAGACCATTTTACAATTTGGGCCCAAGTTAGAAGCAGAGCCTAAGGTGTAAATTATCGATAGTCCATATCTCGGAAACTATAAGAGATAATGCAATTTGGCAACCGGCAATGTAATTAGCATGCCGAATATTACTTGGAATGTGAATTGGAACGAAATCCCCAATAGATAAGACCATTTTACAATTTGGGCCCAAGTTAGAAGCAGAGCCTAAGGTGTAAATTATCGATAGTCCATATCTCGGAAACTATAAGAGATAATGCAATTTGGAAACCGGCAATGTAATTAGCATGCCGAATATTACTTGGAATGTGAATTGGAACGAAATCGCCAATAGATAAGACCATTTTACAATTTGGGCCCAAGTTAGAAGCAGAGCCAAATTTGTAAATTATCGATAGTCCATATCTCGGAAACTATAAGAGATAATGCAATTTGGCAACCGGCAATGTAATTAGCATGCCGAAAATTACTTGGAATGTGAATTGGAACGAAATCGCCAATAGATAAGACCATTTTACAATTTGGGCCCAAGTTAGAAGCAAAGCCTAAGGTGTAAATTATTGATAGTCCATATCTCGGAAACTATAAGAGTTAATGCAATTTTGCAACCGGCAATGTAATTAGCATGCCGAACATCACTTGGAATGTGAATTGGGACGAAATCGCCAATAGATAAGACCATTTTACAATTTGGGCCCAAGTTAGAAGCAGAGCCTAAGGTGTAAATTATCGATAGTCCATATCTCCGAAACTATAAGAGATAATGCAATTTGGCAACCGGCAATGTAATTAGCATGCCGAATATTACTTGGAATGTGAATTGGAACGAAATCGCCAATAGATAAAACCATTTTACCATTTGGGCCCAAGTTAGAAGCAGAGCCTAAGATGTAAATTATCGATAGTCCATATCTCGGAAACTATAAGAGATAATGCAATTTGGCAACCGGCAATGTAATTAGCATGCCGAATATTACTTGGAATGTGAATTGGAACGAAATCGCCAATAGATAAGACCATTTTACAATTTGGGCCCAAGTTAGAAGCAGAGCCTAAGGTGTAAATTATCGATAGTCCATATCTCGGAAACTATAAGAGATAATTCAATTTGGCAACCGGCAATGTAATTAGCATGCCGGATATTACTTGGAATGTGAATTGGAACGAAATCGCCAATAGATAAGACCATTTTACAATTTGGGCCCAAGTTAGAAGCAGAGCCTAAGGTGTAAATTATCGATAGTCCATATCTCGGAAACTATAAGAGATAATGCAATTTGGCAACCGGCAATGTAATTAGCATGCCGAATATTACTTGGAATGTGAATTGGAACGAAATCGCCTATAGATAAGACGATTTTACAATTTGGGCCCAAGTTAGAAGCAGAGCCTAAGATGTAAATTATCGATAGTCCATATCTCGGAAACTATAAGAGATAATGCAATTTGGCAACCGGCAATGTAATTAGCATGCCGAATATTACTTGGAATGTGAATTGGAACGAATCGCCAATAGATAAGACCATTTTACAATTTGGGCCCATGTTAGAAGCAGAGCCTAAGGTGTAAATTATCGATAGTCCATATCTCCGAAACTATAAGAGATAATGCAATTTGGCAACCGGCAATGTAATTAGCATGCCGAATATTACTTGGAATGTGAATTGGAACGAAATCGCCAATAGATAAGACCATTTTACAATTTGGGCCCAAGTTAGAAGCAGAGCCTAAGGTGTAAATTATCGATAGTCCATATCTCGGAAACTATAAGAGATAATGCAATTTGGCAACCGGCAATGTAATTAGCATGCCGAATATTACTTGGAATGTGAATTGGAACGAAATCGCCAATAGATAAGACCATTTTACAATTTGGGCCCATGTTAGAAGCAGAGCCTAAGGTGTAAATTATCGATAGTCCATATCTCGGAAACTATAAGAGATAATTCAATTTGGCAACCGGCAATGTAATTAGCATGCCGGATATTACTTGGAATGTGAATTGGAACGAAATCGCCAATAGATAAGACCATTTTACAATTTGGGCCCAAGTTAGAAGCAGAGCCTAAGGTGTAAATAACCGATAGTCCATATCTCGGAAACTATAAGAGATAATGCAATTTGGCAACCGGCAATGTAATTAGCATGCCGAATATTACTTGCAATGTGAATTGGAACGAAATCGCCAATAGATAAGACGATTTTACAATTTGGGCCCAAATTAGAAGCAGAGCCTAAGGTGTAAATTATCGATAGTCCATATCTCGGAAACTATAAGAGATAATGCAATTTGTCAACCGGCAATGTAATTAGCATGCCGAATATTACTTGGAATGTGAATTGGAACGAAATCGCCAATAGAGAAGACCATTTTACAATTTGGGCCCAAGTTAGAAGCAGAGCCTAAGGTGTAAATTAGCGATAGTCCATATCTCGGAAACTATAAGAGATAATGAAATTTGGCAACCGGCAATGTAATTAGCATGCCGAATATTACTTGGAATGTGAATTGGAACGAAATCGCCAATAGAGAAGACCATTTTACAATTTGGGCCCAAGTTAGAAGCAGAGCCTAAGGTGTAAATTATCGATAGTCCATATCTCGGAAACTATAAGAGATAATGCAATTTGGCAACCGGCAATGTAATTAGCATGCCGAATATTACTTGGAATGTGAATTGGAACGAAATCGCCAATAGATAAGACCATTTTACAATTTGGGCCCAAGTTAGAAGCAGAGCCTAAGGTGTAAATTATCGATAGTCCATATCTCGGAAACTATAAGAGATAATGCAATTTGGCAACCGGCAATGTAATTAGCATGCCGAATATTACTTGGAATGTGAATTGGAACGAAATCGCCAATAGATAAGACCATTTTACAATTTGGGCCCAAGTTAGAAGCAGAGCCTAAGGTGTAAATTATAGATAGTCCATATCTCGGAAACTATAAGAGATAATGCAATTTGGCAACCGGCAATGTAATTAGCATGCCGAATATTACTTGGAATGTGAATTGGAACGAAATCGCCAATAGAGAAGACCATTTTACAATTTGGGCCCAAGTTAGAAGCAGAGCCTAAGGTGTAAATTATCGATAGTCCATATCTCGGAAACTATAAGAGATAATGCGATTTGGCAACCGGCAATGTAATTAGCATGCCGAATATTACTTGGAATGTGAATTGGAACGAAATCGCCAATAGAGAAGACCATTTTACAATTTGGGCCCAAGTTAGAAGCAGAGCCTAAGGTGTAAATTATCGATAGTCCATATCTCGGAAACTGTAAGAGATAATGCACTTTGGCAACCGGCAATGTAATTAGCATGCCGAATATTACTTGGAATGTGAATTGGAACGAAATCGCCAATAGATAAGACCATTTTACAATTTGGGCCCAAGTTAGAAGCAGAGCCTAAGGTGTAAATTATCGATAGTCCATATCTCGGAAACTATAAGAGATAATGCAATTTGGCAACCGGCAATGTAATTAGCATGCCGAATATTACTTGGAATGTGAATTGGAACGAAATCGCCAATAGATAAGACCATTTTACAATTTGGGCCCAAGTTAGAAGCAGAGCCTAAGGTGTAAATTATCGATAGTCCATATCTCGGAAACTATAAGAGATAATGCAATTTGGCAACCGGCAATGTAATTAGCATGCCGAGTATTACTTGGAATGTGAATTGGAACGAAATCGCCAATAGATAAGACCATTTTACAATTTGGGCCCAAGTTAGAAGCAGAGCCTAAGGTGTAAATTATCGATAGACCATATCTCGGAAACTATAAGAGATAATGCAATTTGGCAACCGGCAATGTAATTAGCATGCCGAATATTACTTGGAATGTGAATTGGAACGAAATCGCCAATAGATAAGACCATTTTACAATTTGGGCCCAAGTTAGAAGCAGAGCCTAAGGTGTAAATTATTGATAGTCCATATCTCGGAAACTATAAGAGATAATGCAATTTCGCAATCGGCAATGTAATTAGCATGCCGAATATCACTTGGAATGTGAATTGGGACGAAATCGCCAA
Organism: Rhynchophorus ferrugineus; assembly: GCF_030347505.1. NCBI lineage: Eukaryota > Metazoa > Arthropoda > Insecta > Coleoptera > Curculionidae > Rhynchophorus > Rhynchophorus ferrugineus. The sequence continues at coordinate 171,564 of NW_027472812.1, read as the reverse complement.
TAGATAAGACCATTTTACAATTTGGGCCCAAGTTAGAAGCAGAGCCTAAGGTGTAAATTATCGATAGTCCATATCTCGGAAACTATAAGAGATAATGCAATTTGGCAACCGGCAATGTAATTAGCATGCCGAATATTACTTGGAATGTGAATTGGAACGAAATCGCCAATAGAGAAGACCATTTTACAATTTGGGCCCAAGTTAGAAGCAGAGCCTAAGGTGTAAATTATCGATAGTCCATATCTCGGAAACTATAAGAGATAATGCAATTTGGCAACCGGCAATGTAATTAGCATGCGGAATATTACTTGGAATGTGAATTGGAACGAAATCGCCAATAGAGAAGACCATTTTACAATTTGGGCCCAAGTTAGAAGCAGAGCCTAAGGTGTAAATTATCGATAGTCCATATCTCGGAAACTATAAGAGATAATGCAATTTGGCAACCGGCAATGTAATTAGCATGCCGAATATTACTTGGAACGAAAACGCCAATAGATAAGACCATTTTGCAATTTGGGCCCAAGTTAGAAGCAGAGCCTAAGGTGTAAATTATCGATAGTCCATATCTCGGAAACTATAAGAGATAATGCAATTTGGCAACCGGCAATGTAATTAGCATGCCGAATATTACTTGGAATGTGAATTGGAACGAAATCGCCAATAGATAAGACCATTTTACAATTTGGGCCCAAGTTAGAAGCAGAGCCTAAGGTGTAAATTATCGATAGTCCATATCTCGGAAACTATAAGAGATAATGCAATTTGGCAACCGGCGATGTAATTAGCATGCCGAATATTACTTGGAATGTGAATTGGAACGAAATCGCCAATAGAGAAGACCATTTTACAATTTGGGCCCAAGTTAGAAGCAGAGCCTAAGGTGTAAATTATCGATAGTCCATATCTCGGAAACTATAAGAGATAATGCAATTTGGCAACCGGCAATGTAATTAGCATGCCGAATATTACTTGGAATGTGAATTGGAACGAAATCGCCAATAGATAAGACCATTTTACAATTTGGGCCCAAGTTAGAAGCAGAGCCTAAGGTGTAAATTATCGATAGTCCATATCTCGGAAACTATAAGAGTTAATGCAATTTGGCAACCGGCAATGTAATTAGCATGCCGAATATTACTTGGAATGTGAATTGGAACGAAATTGCCAATAGATAAGACCATTTTACAATTTGGGCCCAAGTTAGAAGCAGAGCCTAAGGTGTAAATTATCGATAGTCCATATCTCTGAAACTATAAGAGATAATGCAATTTCGCAACCGGCAATATAATTAGCATGCCGAATATTACTTGGAATGTGAATTGGAACGAAATCGCCAATAGATAAGACCATTTTACAATTTGGGCCCAAGTTAGATTTGGGCCCAAGTTAGAAGCAGAGCCTAAGGTGTAAATTATCGATAGTCCATATCTCGGAAACTATAAGAGATAATGCAATTTGGCAACCGGCAATGTAATTAGCATGCCGAATATTACTTGGAATGTGAATTGGAACGAAATCGCTAATAGATAAGGCCATTTTACAATTTGGGCCCAAGTTAGAAGCAGAGCCTAAGGTGTAAATTATCGATAGTCCATATCTCGGAAACTATAAGAGATAATGCAATTTGGCAACCGGCAATGTAATTAGCATGCCGAATATTACTTGGAATGTGAATTGGAACGAAATCGCTAATAGATAAGACCATTTTACAATTTGGGCCCAAGTAAGAAGCAGAGCATAAGGTGTAAATTATCGATAGTCCATATCTCGGAAACTATAAGAGATAATGCAATTTGGCAACCGGCAATGTAATTAGCATGCCGAATATTACTTGGAATGTGAATTGGAACGAAATCGCCAATAGGTAAGACCATTTTACAATTTGGGCCCAAGTTAGAAGCAGAGCCTAAGGTGTAAATTATCGATAGTCCATATCTCGGAAACTATAAGAGATAATGCAATTTGGCAACCGGCAATCTAATTAGCATGCCGAATATTACTTGGAATGTGAATTGGAACGAAATCGCCAATAGATAAGACCATTTTACAATTTGGGCCCAAGTTAGAAGCAGAGCCTAAGGTGTAAATTATCGATAGTCCATATCTCGGAAACTATAAGAGATAATGCAATTTCGCAACCGGCAATGTAATTAGCATGCCGAATATTACTTGGAATGAGAATTGGAACGAAATCGCCAATAGATAAGACCATTTTACAATTTGGGCCCAAGTTAGAAGCAGAGCCTAAGGTGTAAATTATCGATAGTCCATATCTCGGAAACTATAAGAGATAATGCAATTTGGCAACCGGCAATGTAATTAGCAGGCCGAATATTACTTGGAATGTGAATTGGAACGAAATTGCCAATAGATAAGACCATTTTACAATTTGGGCCCAAGTTAGAAGCAGAGCCTAAGGTGTAAATTATCGATAGTCCATATCTCTGAAACTATAAGAGATAATGCAATTTCGCAACCGGCAATATAATTAGCATGCCGAATATTACTTGGAATGTGAATTGGGACGAAATCGCCAATAGATAAGGCCATTTTACAATTTGGGCCCAAGTTAGATTTGGGCCCAAGTTAGAAGCAGAGCCTAAGGTGTAAATTATCGATAGTCCATATCTCGGAAACTATAAGAGATAATGCAATTTGGCAACCGGCAATGTAATTAGCATGCCGAATATTACTTGGAATGTGAATTGGAACGAAATCGCTAATAGATAAGGCCATTTTACAATTTGGGCCCAAGTTAGAAGCAGAGCCTAAGGTGTAAATTATCGATAGTCCATATCTCGGAAACTATAAGAGATAATGCAATTTGGCAACCGGCAATGTAATTAGCATGCCGAATATTACTTGGAATGTGAATTGGAACGAAATCGCTAATAGATAAGACCATTTTACAATTTGGGCCCAAGTAAGAAGCAGAGCATAAGGTGTAAATTATCGATAGTCCATATCTCGGAAACTATAAGAGATAATGCAATTTGGCAACCGGCAATGTAATTAGCATGCCGAATATTACTTGGAATGTGAATTGGAACGAAATCGCCAATAGGTAAGACCATTTTACAATTTGGGCCCAAGTTAGAAGCAGAGCCTAAGGTGTAAATTATCGATAGTCCATATCTCGGAAACTATAAGAGATAATGCAATTTGGCAACCGGCAATGTAATTAGCATGCCGAATATTACTTGGAATGTGAATTGGAACGAAATCGCCAATAGATAAGACCATTTTACAATTTGGGCCCAAGTTAGAAGCAGAGCCTAAGGTGTAAATTATCGATAGTCCATATCTCGGAAACTATAAGAGATAATGCAATTTCGCAACCGGCAATGTAATTAGCATGCCGAATATTACTTGGAATGAGAATTGGAACGAAATCGCCAATAGATAAGACCATTTTACAATTTGGGCCCAAGTTAGAAGCAGAGCCTAAGGTGTAAATTATCGATAGTCCATATCTCGGAAACTATAAGAGATAATGCAATTTGGCAACCGGCAATGTAATTAGCATGCCGAATATTACTTGGAATGTGAATTGGAACGAAATCGCCAATAGATAAGGCCATTTTACAATTTGGGCCCAAGTTAGAAGCAGAGCCTAAGGTGTAAATTATCGATAGTCCATATCTCGGAAACTATAAGAGATAATGCAATTTGGCAACCGGCAATGTAATTAGCATGCCGAATATTACTTGGAATGTGAATTGGAACGAAATCGCCAATAGATAAAACCATTTTACAATTTGGGCCCAAGTTAGAAGCAGAGCCTAAGGTGTAAATTATTGATAGTCCATATCTCGGAAACTATAAGAGATAATGAATTTCGCAACCGGCAATGTAATTAGCATGCCGAATATCACTTGGAATGTGAATTGGGACGAAATCGCCAATAGGTAAGACCATTTTACAATTTGGGCCCAAATTGGAAGCAGAGCCTAAGGTGTAAATTATCGATAGTCCATATCTCGGAAACTATAAGAGATAATGCAATTTGGCAACCGGCAATGTAATTAGCATGCCGAATATTACTTGGAATGTGAATTGGAACGAAATCGCCAATAGGTAAGACCATTTTACAATTTGGGCCCAAGTTAGAAGCAGGGCCTAAGGTGTAAATTATCGATAGTCCATATCTCGGAAACTATAAGAGATAATTCAATTTGGCAACCGTCAATGTAATTAGCATGCCGGATATTACTTGGAATGTGAATTGGAACGAAATCGCCAATAGATAAGACCATTTTATAATTTGGGCCCAAGTTAGAAGCAGAGCCTAAGGTGTAAATTACCGATAGTCCATATCTCGGAAACTATAAGAGATAATGCAATTTGGCAACCGGCAATGTAATTAGCATGCCGAATATTACTTGGAATGTGAATTGGAACGAAATCGCCAATAGATAAGACGATTTTACAATTTGGGCCCAAGTTAGAAGCAGAGCCTAAGGTGTAAATTATCGATAGTCCATAACTCGGAAACTATAAGAGATAATGCAATTTGGCAACCGGCAATGTAATTAGCATGCCGAATATTACTTGGAATGTGAATTGGAACGAAATCGCCAATAGATAAGACCATTTTACAATTTGGGCCCAAGTTAGAAGCAGAGCCTAAGGTGTAAATTATCGATAGTCCATATCTCGGAAACTATAAGAGATAATGCAATTTGGCAACCGGCAATGTAATTAGCATGCCGAATATTACTTGGAATGTGAATTGGAACGAAATCGCCAATAGGTAAGACCATTTTACAATTTGGGCCCAAGTTAGAAGCAGAGCCTAAGGTGTAAATTATCGATAGTCCATATCTCGGAAACTATAAGAGATAATGCAATTTGGCAACCGGCAATGTAATTAGCATGCCGAATATTACTTGGAATGTGAATTGGAACGAAATCGCCAATAGATAAGGCCATTTTACAATTTGGGCCCAAGTTAGAAGCAGAGCCTAAGGTGTAAATTATCGATAGTCCATATCTCGGAAACTATAAGAGATAATGCAATTTGGCAACCGGCAATGTAATTAGCAGGCCGAATATTACTTGGAATGTGAATTGGAACGAAATCGCCAATAGATTAGACCATTTTACAATTTGGGCCCAAGTTAGAAGCAGAGCCTAAGGTGTAAATTATCGATAGTCCATATCTCGGAAACTATAAGAGATAATGCAATTTGGCAACCGGCAATGTAATTAGCATGCCGAATATTACTTGGAATGTGAATTGGAACGAAATCGCCAATAGATAAGGCCATTTTACAATTTGGGCCCAAGTTAGAAGCAGAGCCTAAGGTGTAAATTATCGATAGTCCATATCTCGGAAACTATAAGAGATAATGCAATTTGGCAACCGGCAATGTAATTAGCATGCCGAATATTACTTGGAATGTGAATTGGAACGAAATCGCCAATAGATAAGACCATTTTACAATTTGGGCCCAAGTTAGAAGCAGAGCCTAAGGTGTAAATTATCGATAGTCCATATCTCGGAAACTATAAGAGATAATTCAATTTGGCAACCGTCAATGTAATTAGCATGCCGGATATTACTTGGAATGTGAATTGGAACGAAATCGCCAATAGATAAGACCATTTTATAATTTGGGCCCAAGTTAGAAGCAGAGCCTAAGGTGTAAATTACCGATAGTCCATATCTCGGAAACTATAAGAGATAATTCAATTTGGCAACCGTCAATGTAATTAGCCTGCCGGATATTACTTGGAATGTGAATTGGAACGAAATCGCCAATAGATAAGACGATTTTACAATTTGGGCCCAAGTTAGAAGCAGAGCCTAAGGTGTAAATTATCGATAGTCCATAACTCGGAAACTATAAGAGATAATGCAATTTGGCAACCGGCAATGTAATTAGCATGCCGAATATTACTTGGAATGTGAATTGGAACGAAATCGCCAATAGATAAGACCATTTTACAATTTATGCCCAAGTTAGAAGCAGAGCCTAAGGTGTAAATTATCGATAGTCCATATCTCGGAAACTATAAGAGATAATGCAATTTGGCAACCGGCAATGTAATTAGCATGCCGAATATTACTTGGAATGTGAATTGGAACGAAATCGCCAATAGGTAAGACCATTTTACAATTTGGGCCCAAGTTAGAAGCAGAGCCTAAGGTGTAAATTATCGATAGTCCATATCTCGGAAACTATAAGAGATAATTCAATTTGGCAACCGGCAATGTAATTAGCATGCCGAATATTACTTGGAATGTGAATTGGAACGAAATCGCCAATAGATAAGACCATTTTACAATTTGGGCCCAAGTTAGAAGCAGAGCCTAAGGTGTAAATTATCGATAGTCCATATCTCGGAAACTATAAGATATAATGCAATTTGGCAACCGGCAATGTAATTAGCATGCCGAATATTACTTGGAATGTGAATTGGAACGAAATCGCCAATAGATAAGATCATTTTACAATTTGGGCCCAAGTTAGAAGCAGGGCCTAAGGTGTAAATTATCGATAATCCATATCTCGGAAACTATAAGAGATAATGCAATTTGGCAAACGGCAATGTAATTAGCATGCCGAATATTACTTGGAATGTGAATTGGAACGAAATCGCCAATAGATAAGACCATTTTACAATTTGGGCCCAAGTTAGAAGCAGAGCCTAAGGTGTAAATTATCGATAGTCCATATCTCGGAAACTATAAGAGATAATGCAATTTGGCAACCGGCAATGTAATTAGCATGCCGAATATTAATTGGAATGTGAATTGGAACGAAATCGCCAATAGATAAGACCATTTTACAATTTGGGCCCAAGTTAGAAGCAGAGCCTAAGGTGTAAATTATCGATAGTCCATATCTCGGAAACTATAAGAGATAATGCAATTTGGCAACCGGCAATGTAATTAGCATGCCGAATATTACTTGGAATGTGAATTGGAACGAAATCGCCAATAGGTAAGACCATTTTACAATTTGGGCCCAAGTTAGAAGCAGAGCATAAGGTGTAAATTATCGATAGTCCATATCTCGGAAACTATAAGAGATAATTCAATTTGGCAACCGGCAATGTAATTAGCATGCCGAATATTACTTGGAATGTGAATTCGAACGAAATCGCCAATAGATAAGACCATTTTACAATTTGGGCCCAAGTTAGAAGCAGAGCCTAAGGTGTAAATTATTGATAGTCCATATCTCGCAAACTATAAGAGATAATGCAATTTGGCAACCGGCAATGTAATTAGCATGCCGAATATCACTTGGAATGTGAATTGGGACGAAATCGCCAATAGGTAAGACCATTTTACAATTTGGGCCCAAATTGGAAGCAGAGCCTAAGGTGTAAATTATCGATAGTCCATATCTCGGAAACTATAAGAGATAATGCAATTTGGCAACCGGCAATGTAATTAGCATGCCGAATATTACTTGGAATGTGAATTGGAACGAAATCGCCAATAGGTAAGACCATTTTACAATTTGGGCCCAAGTTAGAAGCAGAGCCTAAGGTGTAAATTATCGATAGTCCATATCTCGGAAACTATAAGAGATAATTCAATATGGCAACCGTCAATGTAATTAGCATGCCGGATATTACTTGGAATGTGAATTGGAACGAAATCGCCAATAGATAAGACCATTTTATAATTTGGGCCCAAGTTAGAAGCAGAGCCTAAGGTGTAAATTACCGATAGTCCATATCTCGGAAACTATAAGAGATAATTCAATTTGGCAACCGTCAATGTAATTAGCATGCCGGATATTACTTGGAATGTGAATTGGAACGAAATCGCCAATAGATAAGACGATTTTACAATTTGGGCCCAAGTTAGAAGCAGAGCCTAAGGTGTAAATTATCGATAGTCCATAACTCGGAAACTATAAGAGATAATGCAATTTGGCAACCGGCAATGTAATTAGCATGCCGAATATTACTTGGAATGTGAATTGGAACGAAATCGCCAATAGATAAGACCATTTTACAATTTGGGCCCAAGTTAGAAGCAGAGCCTAAGGTGTAAATTATCGATAGTCCATATCTCGGAAACTATAAGAGATAATGCAATTTGGCAACCGGCAATGTAATTAGCATGCCGAATATTACTTGGAATGTGAATTGGAACGAAATCGCCAATAGGTAAGACCATTTTACAATTTGGGCCCAAGTTAGAAGCAGAGCCTAAGGTGTAAATTATCGAGAGTCCATATCTCGGAAACTATAAGAGATAATTCAATTTGGCAACCGGCAATGTAATTAGCATGCCGAATATTACTTGGAATGTGAATTGGAACGAAATCGCCAATAGATAAGACCATTTTACAATTTGGGCCCAAGTTAGAAGCAGAGCCTAAGGTGTAAATTATCGATAGTCCATATCTCGGAAACTATAAGATATAATGCAATTTGGCAACCGGCAATGTAATTAGCATGCCGAATATTACTTGGAATGTGAATTGGAACGAAATCGCCAATAGATAAGATCATTTTACAACTTGGGCCCAAGTTAGAAGCAGGGCCTAAGGTGTAAATTATCGATAATCCATATCTCGGAAACTATAAGAGATAATGCAATTTGGCAAACGGCAATGTAATTAGCATGCCGAATATTACTTGGAATGTGAATTGGAACGAAATCGCCAATAGATAAGACCATTTTACAATTTGGGCCCAAGTTAGAAGCAGAGCCTAAGGTGTAAATTATCGATAGTCCATATCTCGGAAACTATAAGAGATAATGCAATTTGGCAACCGGCAAAGTAATTAGCATGCCGAATATTACTTGGAATGTGAATTGGAACGAAATCGCCAATAGATAAGACCATTTTACAATTTGGGCCCAAGTTAGAAGCAGAGCCTAAGGTGTAAATTATCGATAGTCCATATCTCGGAAACTATAAGAGGTAATGCAATTTGGCAACCGGCAATATAATTAGCATGCCGAATATTACTTGGAATATGAATTGGAACGAAATCGCCAATAGAGAAGACCATTTTACAATTTGGGCCCAAGTTAGAAGCAGAGCCTAAGGTGTAAATTATCGATAGTCCATATCTCGGAAACTATAAGAGATAATGCAATTTGGCAACCGGCAATGTAATTAGCATACCGAATATTACTTGGAATGTGAATTGGAACGAAATCGCCAATAGATAAGACCATTTTACAATTTGGGCCCAAGTTAGAAGCAGAGCCTAAGGTGTAAATTATCGATAGTCCATATCTCGGAAACTATAAGAGATAATGCAATTTGGCAACCGGCAATGTAATTAGCATGCCGAATATTACTTGGAATGTGAATTGGAACGAAATCGCCAATAGGTAAGACCATTTTACAATTTGGGCCCAAGTTAGAAGCAGAGCATAAGGTGTAAATTATCGATAGTCCATATCTCGGAAACTATAAGAGATAATTCAATTTGGCAACCGGCAATGTAATTAGCATGCCGAATATTACTTGGAATGTGAATTGGAACGAAATCGCCAATAGATAAGACCATTTTACAATTTGGGCCCAAGTTAGAAGCAGAGCCTAAGGTGTAAATTATTGATAGTCCATATCTCGCAAACTATAAGAGATAATGCAATTTGGCAACCGGCAATGTAATTAGCATGCCGAATATTACTTGGAATGTGAATTGGAACGAAATCGCCAATAGATAAGACCATTTTACAATTTGGGCCCAAGTTAGAAGCAGAGCCTAAGGTGTAAATTATCGATAGTCCATATCTCGGAAACTATAAGAGGTAATGCAATTTGGCAACCGGCAATATAATTAGCATGCCGAATATTACTTGGAATATGAATTGGAACGAAATCGCCAATAGAGAAGACCATTTTACAATTTGGGCCCAAGTTAGAAGCAGAGCCTAAGGTGTAAATTATCGATAGTCCATATCTCGGAAACTATAAGAGATAATGCAATTTGGCAACCGGCAATGTAATTAGCATACCGAATATTACTTGGAATGTGAATTGGAACGAAATCGCCAATAGATAAGACCATTTTACAATTTGGGCCCAAGTTAGAAGCAGAGCCTAAGGTGTAAATTATCGATAGTCCATATCTCGGAAACTATAAGAGATAATGCAATTTGGCAACCGGCAATGTAATTAGCATGCCGAATATTACTTGGAATGTGAATTGGAACGAAATCGCCAATAGATAAGACCATTTTACAATTTGGGCCCAAGTTAGAAGCAGAGCCTAAGGTGTAAATTATCGATAGTCCATATCTCGGAAACTATAAGAGATAATGCAATTTGGCAACCGGCAATGTAATTAGCATGCCGAATATTACTTGGAATGTGAATTGGAACGAAATCGCCAATAGGTAAGACCATTTTACAATTTGGGCCCAAGTTAGAAGCAGAGCATAAGGTGTAAATTATCGATAGTCCATATCTCGGAAACTATAAGAGATAATTCAATTTGGCAACCGGCAATGTAATTAGCATGCCGAATATTACTTGGAATGTGAATTGGAACGAAATCGCCAATAGATAAGACCATTTTACAATTTGGGCCCAAGTTAGAAGCAGAGCCTAAGGTGTAAATTATTGATAGTCCATATCTCGCAAACTATAAGAGATAATGCAATTTGGCAACCGGCAATGTAATTAGCATGCCGAATATTACTTGGAATGTGAATTGGAACGAAATCGCCAATAGAGAAGACCATTTTACAATTTGGGCCCAAGTTAGAAGCAGAGCCTAAGGTGTAAATTATCGATAGTCCATATCTCGGAAACTATAAGAGATAATGCAATTTGGCAACCGGCAAAGTAATTAGCATGCCGAATATTACTTGGAATGTGAATTGGAACGAAATCGCCAATAGATAAGACCATTTTACAATTTGGGCCCAAGTTAGAAGCAGAGCCTAAGGTCTAAATTATCGATAGTCCATATCTCGGAAACTATAAGAGGTAATGCAATTTGGCAACCGGCAATATAATTAGCATGCCGAATATTACTTGGAATATGAATTGGAACGAAATCGCCAATAGAGAAGACCATTTTACAATTTGGGCCCAAGTTAGAAGCAGAGCCTAAGGTGTAAATTATCGATAGTCCATATCTCGGAAACTATAAGAGATAATGCAATTTGGCAACCGGCAATGTAATTAGCATACCGAATATTACTTGGAATGTGAATTGGAACGAAATCGCCAATAGATAAGACCATTTTACAATTTGGGCCCAAGTTAGAAGCAGAGCCTAAGGTGTAAATTATCGATAGTCCATATCTCGGAAACTATAAGAGATAATGCAATTTGGCAACCGGCAATGTAATTAGCATGCCGAATATTACTTGGAATGTGAATTGGAACGAAATCGCCAATAGATAAGACCATTTTACAATTTGGGCCCAAGTTAGAAGCAGAGCCTAAGGTGTAAATTATCGATAGTCCATATCTCGGAAACTATAAGAGATAATGCAATTTGGCAGCCGGCAATGTAATTAGCATGCCGAATATTACTTGGAATGTGAATTGGAACGAAATCGCCAATAGATAAGGCCATTTTACAATTTGGGCCCAAGTTAGAAGCAGAACCTGAGGTGTAAATTATTGATAGTCCATATCTCGGAAACTATAAGAGATAATGCAATTTCGCAACCGGCAATGTAATTAGCATGCCGAATATCACTTGGAATGTGAATTGGGACGAAATCGCCAATAGATAAGACCATTTTACAATTTGGGCCCAAGTTAGAAGCAGAGCCTAAGGTGTAAATTATCGATAGTCCATATCTCGGAAACTATAAGAGATAATGCAATTTGGCAACCGGCAATGTAATTAGCATGCCGAATATTACTTGGAATGTGAATTGGAACGAAATCGCCAATAGATAAGACCATTTTACAATTTGGGCCCAAGTTAGAAGCAGAGCCTAAGGTGTAAATTATCGATAGTCCATATCTCGGAAACTATAAGAGATAATGCAATTTGGCAACCGGCAATGTAATTAGCATGCCGAATATTACTTGGAATGTGAATTGGAACGAAATCGCCAATAGATAAGACCATTTTACAATTTGGGCCCAAGTTAGAAGCAGAGCCTAAGGTGTAAATTATCGATAGTCCATATCTCGGAAACTATAAGAGATAATGCAATTTGGCAACCGGCAATGTAATTAGCATGCCGAATATAACTTGGAATGTGAATTGGAACGAAATCGCCAATAGATAAGACCATTTTACAATTTGGGCCCAAGTTAGAAGCAGAGCCTAAGGTGTAAAATATCGATAGTCCATATCTCGGAAACTATAAGAGATAATGCAATTTGGCAACCGGCAATGTAATTAGCATGCCGAATATTACTTGGAATGTGAATTGGAACGAAATCGCCAATAGATAAGACCATTTTACAATTTGGGCCCAAGTTAGAAGCAGAGCCTAAGGTGTAAATTATCGATAGTCCATATCTCGGAAACTATAAGAGATAATGCAATTTCGCAACCGGCAATGTAATTAGCATGCCGAATATCACTTGGAATGTGAATTGGGACGAAATCGCCAATAGATAAGACCATTTTACAATTTGGGCCCAAGTTAGAAGCAGAGCCTAAGGTGTAAATTATCGATAGTCCATATCTCGGAAACTATAAGAGATAATGCAATTTGGCAACCGGCAATGTAATTAGCATGCCGAATATTACTTGGAATGTGAATTGGAACGAAATCGCCAATAGATAAGACCATTTTACAATTTGGGCCCAAGTTAGGAGCAGAGCCTAAGGTGTAAATTATCGATAGTCCATATCTCGGAAACTATAAGAGATAATGCAATTTGGCAACCGGCAATGTAATTAGCATGCCGAATATTACTTGGAATGTGAATTGGAACGAAATCGCCAATAGGTAAGACCATTTTACAATTTGGGCCCAAGTTAGAAGCAGAGCCTAAGGTGTAAATTATCGATAGTCCATATCTCGGAAACTATAAGAGATAATTCAATTTGGCAACCGGCAATGTAATTAGCATGCCGAATATTACTTGCAATGTGAATTGGAACGAAATCGCCAATAGATAAGACCATTTTACAATTTGGGCCCAAGTTAGAAGCAGAGCCTAAGGTGTAAATTATCGATAGTCCATATCTCGGAAACTATAAGAGATAATGAAATTTGGCAACCGGCAATGTAATCAGCATGCCCAATATTACTAGGAATGTGAATTGGAACGAAATCGCCAATAGATAAGACCATTTTACAATTTGGGCCCAAGTTATAAGCAGAGCCTATGGTGTAAATTATCGATAGTCCATATCTCGGAAACTATAAGAGATAATGCAATTTGGCATCCGGCAATGTAATTAGCATGCCGAATATTACTTGGAATGTGAATTGGAACGAAATCGCCAATAGATAAGACCATTTTACAATTTGGGCCCAAGTTAGAAGCAGAGCCTAAGGTGTAAATTATCGATAGTCCATATCTCGGAAACTATAAGAGTTAATGCAATTTGGCAACCGGCAATGTAATTAGCATGCCGAATATTACTTGGAATGTGAATTGGAACGAAATCGCCAATAGATAAGACCATTTTACAATTTGGGCCCAAGTTAGAAGCAGAGCCTAAGGTGTAAATTATTGATAGTCCATATCTCGCAAACTATAAGAGATAATGCAATTTGGCAACCGGCAATGTAATTAGCATGCCGAATATTACTTGGAATGTGAATTGGAACGAAATCGCCAATAGAGAAGACCATTTTACAATTTGGGCCCAAGTTAGAAGCAGAGCCTAAGGTGTAAATTATCGATAGTCCATATCTCGGAAACTATAAGAGATAATGCAATTTGGCAACCGGCAAAGTAATTAGCATGCCGAATATTACTTGGAATGTGAATTGGAACGAAATCGCCAATAGATAAGACCATTTTACAATTTGGGCCCAAGTTAGAAGCAGAGCCTAAGGTGTAAATTATCGATAGTCCATATCTCGGAAACTATAAGAGGTAATGCAATTTGGCAACCGGCAATATAATTAGCATGCCGAATATTACTTGGAATATGAATTGGAACGAAATCGCCAATAGAGAAGACCATTTTACAATTTGGGCCCAAGTTAGAAGCAGAGCCTAAGGTGTAAATTATCGATAGTCCATATCTCGGAAACTATAAGAGATAATGCAATTTGGCAACCGGCAATGTAATTAGCATACCGAATATTACTTGGAATGTGAATTGGAACGAAATCGCCAATAGATAAGACCATTTTACAATTTGGGCCCAAGTTAGAAGCAGAGCCTAAGGTGTAAATTATCGATAGTCCATATCTCGGAAACTATAAGAGATAATGCAATTTGGCAACCGGCAATGTAATTAGCATGCCGAATATTACTTGGATTGTGAATTGGAACGAAATCGCCAATAGATAAGGCCATTTTACAATTTGGGCCCAAGTTAGAAGCAGAGCCTGAGGTGTAAATTATTGATAGTCCATATCTCGGAAACTATAAGAGATAATGCAATTTCGCAACCGGCAATGTAATTAGCATGCCGAATATCACTTGGAATGTGAATTGGGACGAAATCGCCAATAGATAAGACCATTTTACAATTTGGGCCCAAGTTAGAAGCAGAGCCTAAGGTGTAAATTATCGATAGTCCATATCTCGGAAACTATAAGAGATAATGCAATTTGGCAACCGGCAATGTAATTAGCATGCCGAATATTACTTGGAATGTGAATTGGAACGAAATCGCCAATAGATAAGACCATTTTACAATTTGGGCCCAAGTTAGAAGCAGAGCCTAAGGTGTAAATTATCGATAGTCCATATCTCGGAAACTATAAGAGATAATGCAATTTGGCAACCGGCAATGTAATTAGCATGCCGAGTATTACTTGGAATGTGAATTGGAACGAAATCGCCAATAGATAAGACCATTTTACAATTTGGGCCCAAGTTAGAAGCAGAGCCTAAGGTGTAAATTATCGATAGTCCATATCTCGGAAACTATAAGAGATAATGCAATTTGGCAACCGGCAATGTAATTAGCATGCCGAATATTACTTGGAATGTGAATTGGAACGAAATCGCCAATAGATAAGACCATTTTACAATTTGGGCCCAAGTTAGAAGCAGAGCCTAAGGTGTAAATTATCGATAGTCCATATCTCGGAAACTATAAGAGATAATGCAATTTGGCAACCGGCAATGTAATTAGCATGCCGAATATTACTTGGAATGCGAATTGGAACGAAATCGCCAATAGATAAGACCATTTTACAATTTGGGCCCAAGTTAGAAGCAGAGCCTAAGGTGTAAATTATCGATAGTCCATATCTCGGAAACTATAAGAGATAATGCAATTTGGCAACCGGCAATGTAATTAGCATGCCGAATATTACTTGGAATGTGAATTGCAACTAAATCGCCAATAGATAAGACCATTTTACAATTTGGGCCCAAGTTAGAAGCAGAGCCTAAGGTGTAAATTATCGATAGTCCATATCTCGGAAACTATAAGAGATAATGCAATTTGGCAACCGGCAATGTAATTAGCATGCCGAATATTACTTGGAATGTGAATTGGAACGAAATCGCCAATAGATAAGACCATTTTACAATTTGGGCCCAAGTTAGAAGCAGAGCCTAAGGTGTAAATTATCGATAGTCCATATCTCGGAAACTATAAGAGATAATGCAATTTCGCAACCGGCAATGTAATTAGCATGCCGAATATCACTTGGAATGTGAATTGGGACGAAATCGCCAATAGATAAGACCATTTTACAATTTGGGCCCAAGTTAGAAGCAGAGCCTAAGGTGTAAATTATCGATAGTCCATATCTCGGAAACTATAAGAGATAATGCAATTTGGCAACCGGCAATGTAATTAGCATGCCGAATATTACTTGGAATGTGAATTGGAACGAAATCGCCAATAGATAAGACCATTTTACAATTTGGGCCCAAGTTAGGAGCAGAGCCTAAGGTGTAAATTATCGATAGTCCATATCTCGGAAACTATAAGAGATAATGCAATTTGGCAACCGGCAATGTAATTAGCATGCCGAATATTACTTGGAATGTGAATTGGAACGAAATCGCCAATAGGTAAGACCATTTTACAATTTGGGCATAAGTTAGAAGCAGAGCCTAAGGTGTAAATTATCGATAGTCCATATCTCGGAAACTATAAGAGATAATTCAATTTGGCAACCGGCAATGTAATTAGCATGCCGAATATTACTTGGAATGTGAATTGGAACGAAATCGCCAATAGATAAGACCATTTTACAATTTGGGCCCAAGTTAGAAGCAGAGCCTAAGGTGTAAATTATCGATAGTCCATATCTCGGAAACTATAAGAGATAATGAAATTTGGCAACCGGCAATGTAATCAGCATGCCGAATATTACTAGGAATGTGAATTGGAACGAAATCGCCAATAGATAAGACCATTTTACAATTTGGGCCCAAGTTATAAGCAGAGCCTATGGTGTAAATTATCGATAGTCCATATCTCGGAAACTATAAGAGTTAATGCAATTTGGCAACCGGCAATGTAATTAGCATGCCGAATATTACTTGGAATGTGAATTGGAACGAAATCGCCAATAGATAAGACCATTTTACAATTTGGGCCCAAGTTAGAAGCAGAGCCTAAGGTGTAAATTATCGATAGTCCATATCTCGGAAACTATAAGAGTTAATGCAATTTGGCAACCGGCAATGTAATTAGCATGCCGAATATTACTTGGAATGTGAATTGGAACGAAATCGCCAATAGATAAGACCATTTTACAATTTGGGCCCAAGTTAGAAGCAGAGCCTAAGGTGTAAATTATCGATAGTCCATATCTCGGAAACTATAAGAGATAATGCAATTTGGCAACCGGCAATGTAATTAGCATGCCGAATATTACTTGGAATGTGAACTGGAACGGAATTGCCAATAGATAAGACCATTTTACAATTTGGGCCCAAGTTAGAAGCAGAGCCTAAGGTGTAAATTATCGATAGTCCATATCTCTGAAACTATAAGAGATAATGCAATTTCGCAACCGGCAATGTAATTAGCATGCCGAATATTACTTGGAATGTGAATTGGGACGAAATCGCCAATAGATAAGGCCATTTTACAATTTGGGCCCAAGTTAGAAGCAGAGCCTAAGGTGTAAATTATCGATAGTCCATATCTCGGAAACTATAAGAGATAATGCAATTTCGCAACAGGCAATGTAATTAGCATGCCGAATATTACTTGGAATGTGAATTGGAACGAAATCGTCAATAGATAAGACCATTTTACAATTTGGGCCCAAGTTAGAAGCAGAGCCTAAGGTGTAAATTATCGATAGTCCATATCTCGGAAACTATAAGAGATAATGCACTTTGGCAACCGGCAATGTAATTAGCATGCCGAATATTACTTGGAATGTGAATTGGAACGAAATCGCCAATAGATAAGGCCATTTTACAATTTGGGCCCAAGTTAGAAGCAGAGCCTAAGGTGTAAATTATTGATAGTCCATATCTCGGAAACTATAAGAGATAATGCAATTTCGCAACCGGCAATGTAATTAGCATGCCGAATATCACTTGGAATGTGAATTGGAACGAAATCGCCAATAGATAAGACCATTTTACAATTTGGGCCCAAGTTAGAAGCAGAGCCTAAGGTGTAAATTATCGATAGTCCATATCTCGGAAACTATAAGAGATAATGCAATTTCGCAACCGGCAGTGTAATTAGCATGCCGAATATCACTTGGAATGTGAATTGGGACGAAATCGCCAATAGATAAGACCATTTTACAATTTGGGCCCAAGTTAGAAGCAGAGCCTAAGGTGTAAATTATCGATAGTCCATATCTCGGAAACTATAAGAGATAATGCAATTTGGCAACCGGCAATGTAATTAGCATGCCGAATATTACTTGGAATGTGAATTGGAACGAAATCGCCAATAGATAAGACCATTTTACAATTTGGGCCCAAGTTAGAAGCAGAGCCTAAGGTGTAAATTATCGATAGTCCATATCTCGGAAACTATAAGAGATAATGCAATTTCGCAACCGGCAATGTAATTAGCATGCCGAATATCACTTGGAATGTGAATTGGGACGAAATCGCCAAGAGATAAGACCATTTTACAATTTGGGCCCAAGTTAGAAGCAGAGCCTAAGGTGTAAATTATCGATAGTCCATATCTCGGAAACTATAAGAGATAATGCAATTTGGCAACCGGCAATGTAATTAGAATGCCGAATATTACTTGGAATGTGAATTGGAACGAAATCGCCAATAGATAAGACCATTTTACAATTTGGGCCCAAGTTAGAAGCAGAGCCTAAGGTGTAAATTATCGATAGTCCATATCTCGGAAACTATAAGAGATAATGCAATTTGGCAACAGGCAATGTAATTAGCATGCCGAATATTACTTGGAGTGTGAATTGGAACGAAATCGTCAATAGATAAGACCATTTTACAATTTGGGCCCAAGTTAGAAGCAGAGCCTAAGGTGTAAATTATCGATAGTCCATATCTCGGAAACTATAAGAGATAATGCAATTTGGCAACCGGCAATGTAATTAGCATGCCGAATATTACTTGGAATGTGAATTGGAACGAAATCGCCAATAGATAAGACCATTTTACAATTTGGGCCCAAGTTAGAAACAGAGCCTAAGATGTAAATTATCGATAGTTCATATCTCGGAAACTATAAGAGATAATGCAATTTGGCAACCGGCAATGTAATTAGCATGCCGAATATTACTTGGAATGTGAATTGGAACGAAATCGCCAATAGATAAGACCATTTTACAATTTGGGCACAAGTTAGAAGCAGAGCCTAAGGTGTAAATTATTGATAGTCCATATCTCGGAAACTATAAGAGATAATGCAATTTCGCAACCGGCAATGTAATTAGCATGCCGAATATCACTTGGAATGTGAATTGGGACGAAATCGCCAATAGATAAGACCATTTTACAATTTGGGCCCAAGTTAGAAGCAGAGCCTAAGGTGTAAATTATCGATAGTCCATATCTCGGAAACTATAAGAGATAATGCAATTTGGCAACCGGCAATGTAATTAGCATGCCGAATATTACTTGGAATGTGAATTGGAACGAAATCGCCAATAGATAAGACCATTTTACAATTTGGGCCCAAGTTAGAAGCAGAGCCTAAGTTGTAAATTATCGATAGTCCATATCTCGGAAACTATAAGAGATAATGCAATTTGGCAACCGGCAATGTAATTAGCATGCCGAATATTACTTGGAATGTGAATTGGAACGAAATCGCCAATAGGTAAGACCATTTTACAATTTGGGCCCAAGTTAGAAGCAGAGCCTAAGGTGTAAATTATCGATAGTCCATATCTCGGAAACTATAAGAGATAATTCAATTTGGCAACCGGCAATGTAATTAGCATGCCGAATATTACTTGGAATGTGAATTGGAACGAAATCGCCAATAGATAAGACCATTTTACAATTTAGGCCCAAGTTAGAAGCAGAGCCTAAGGTGTAAATTATCGATAGTCCATATCTCGGAAACTATAAGAGATAATGCAATTTGGCAACCGGCAATGTAATTAGCATGCCGAATATTACTTGGAATGTGAATTGGAACGAAATCGCCAATAGATAAGACCATTTTACAATTTGGGCCCAAGTTAGAAGCAGAGCCTAAGGTGTAAATTATCGATAGTCCATATCTCGGAAACTATAAGAGATAATGCAATTTGGCAACCGGCAATGTAATTAGCATGCCGAATATTACTTGGAATGTGAATTGGAACGAAATCGCTAATAGATAAGACCATTTTACAATTTGGGCCCAAGTTAGAAGCAGAGCCTAAGGTGTAAATTATCGATAGTCCATATCTCGGAAACTATAAGAGGTAATGCAATTTGGCAACAGGCAATGTAATTAGCATGCCGAATATTACTTGGAGTGTGAATTGGAACGAAATCGTCAATAGATAAGACGATTTTACAATTTGGGCCCAAGTTAGAAGCAGAGCCTAAGGTGTAAATTATCGATAGTCCATATCTCGGAAACTATAAGAGATAATGCAATTTGGCAACCGGCAATGTAATTAGCATGCCGAATATTACTAGAAATGTGAATTGGAACGAAATCGCTAATAGATAAGACCATTTTACAATTTGGGCCCAAGTTAGAAGCAGAGCCTAAGGTGTAAATTATTGATAGTCCATATCTCGGAAACTATAAGAGAATATGCAATTTCGCAACCGGCAATGTAATTAGCATGCCTAATATTACTTGGAATGTGAATTGGAACGAAATCGCCAATAGATAAGACCATTTTACAATTTGGGCCCAAGTTAGAAGCAGAGCCTAAGGTGTAAATTATCGATAGTCCATATCTCGGAAACTATAAGAGATAATGCAATTTGGCAACAGGCAATGTAATTAGCATGCCGAATATTACTTGGAATGTGAATTGGAACGAAATCGCCAATAGATAAGACCATTTTACAATTTGGGCCCAAGTTAGAAGCAGAGCCTAAGGTGTAAATTATCGATAGTTCATATCTCGGAAACTATAAGAGATAATGCAATTTGGCAACCGGCAATGTAATTAGCATGCCGAATATTACTTGGAATGTGAATTGGAACGAAATCGCCAATAGATAAGACCATTTTACAATTTGGGCCCAAGTTAGAAGCAGAGCCTAAGGTGTAAATTATTGATAGTCCATATCTCGGAAACTATAAGAGATAATGCAATTTCGCAACCGGCAATGTAATTAGCATGCCGAATATCACTTGGAATGTGAATTGGGACGAAATCGCCAATAGATAAGACCATTTTACAATTTGGGCCCAAGTTAGAAGCAGAGCCTAAGTTGTAAATTATCGATAGTCCATATCTCGGAAACTATAAGAGATAATGCAATTTGGCAACCGGCAATGTAATTAGCATGCCGAATATTACTTGGAATGTGAATTGGAACGAAATCGCCAATAGGTAAGACCATTTTACAATTTGGGCCCAAGTTAGAAGCAGAGCCTAAGGTGTAAATTATCGATAGTCCATATCTCGGAAACTATAAGAGATAATTCAATTTGGCAACCGGCAATGTAATTAGCATGCCGAATATTACTTGGAATGTGAATTGGAACGAAATCGCCAATAGATAAGACCATTTTACAATTTGGGCCCAAGTTAGAAGCAGAGCCTAAGGTGTAAATTATCGATAGTCCATATCTCGGAAACTATAAGAGATAATGCAATTTGGCAACCGGCAATGTAATTAGCATGCCGAATATTACTTGGAATGTGAATTGGAACGAAACCGCCAATAGATAAGACCATTTTACAATTTGGGCCCAAGTTAGAAGCAGAGCCTAAGGTGTAAATTATCGATAGTCCATATCTCGGAAACTATAAGAGGTAATGCAATTTGGCAACCGGCAATGTAATTAGCATGCCGAATATTAATTGGAATGTGAATTGGAACGAAATCGCCAATAGATAAGACCATTTTACAATTTGGGCCCAAGTTAGAAGCAGAGCCTAAGGTGTAAATTATCGATAGTCCATATCTCGGAAACTATAAGAGATAATGCAATTTGGCAACCGGCAATGTAATTAGCATGCCGAATATTACTTGGAATGTGAATTGGAACGAAATCGCCAATAGATAAGACCATTTTACAATTTGGGCCCAAGTTAGAAGCAGAGCCTACGGTGTAAATTATCGATAGTCCATATCTCGGAAACTATAAGAGATAATGCAATTTGGCAACCGGCAATGTAATTAGCATGCCGAATATTACTTGGAATGTGAATTGGAACGAAATCGCCAATAGATAAGACCATTTTACAATTTGGGCCCAAGTTAGAAGCAGAGCCTAAGGTGTAAATTATTGATAGTCCATATCTCGGAAACTATAAGAGATAATGCAATTTCGCAACCGGCAATGTAATTAGCATGCCGAATATTACTTGGAGTGTGAATTGGAACGAAATCGCCAATAGATAAGACCATTTTACAATTTGGGCCCAAGTTAGAAGCAGAGCCTAAGGTGTAAATTATCGATAGTCCATATCTCGGAAACTATAAGAGATAATGCAATTTGGCAACCGGCAATGTAATTAGCATGCCGAATATTACTTGGAATGAGAATTGGAACGAAATCGCCAATAGATAAGACCATTTTACAATTTGGGCCCAAGTTAGAAGCAGAGCCTAAGGTGTAAATTATCGATAGTCCATATCTCGGAAACTATAAGAGATAATGCAATTTGGCAACCGGCAATGTAATTAGCATGCCGAATATTACTTGCAATGTGAATTGGAACGAAATCGCCAATAGATAAGACCATTTTATAATTTTTGCCCAAGTTAGAAGCAGAGCCTAAGGTGTAAATTATCGATAGTCCATATCTCGGAAACTATAAGAGATAATGCAATTTGGCAACCGGCAATGTAATTAGCATGCCGAATATTACTTGGAATGTGAATTGGAACGAAATCGCCAATAGATAAGACCATTTTGCAATTTGGGAACAAGTTAGAAGCAGAGCCTAAGGTGTAAATTATCGATAGTCCATATCTCGGAAACTATAAGAGATAATGCAATTTGGCAACCGGCAATGTAATTAGCATGCCGAATATTACTTGGAATGTGAATTGGAACGAAATCGCCAATAGATAAGACCATTTTACAATTTGGGCAAAAGTTAGAAGCAGAGCCTAAGGTGTAAATTATTGATAGTCCATATCTCGGAAACTATAAGAGATAATGCAATTTCGCAACCGGCAATGTAATTAGCATGCCGAATATCACTTGGAATGTGAATTGGGACGAAATCGCCAATAGATAAGACCATTTTACAATTTGGGCCCAAGTTAGAAGCAGAGCCTAAAGTGTAAATTATCGATAGTCCATATCTCGGAAACTATAAGAGATAATGCAATTTGGCAACCGGCAATGTAATTAGCATGCCGAATATTACTTGGAATGTGAATTGGAACGAAATCGCCAATAGATAAGACCATTTTACAATTTGGGCCCAAGTTAGAAGCAGAGCCTAAGATGTAAATTATCGATAGTCCATATCTCGGAAACTATAAGAGATAATGCAATTTGGCAACCGGCAATGTAATTAGCATGCCGAATATTACTTGGAATGTGAATTGGAACGAAATCGCCAATAGATAAGACCATTTTACAATTTGGGCCCAAGTTAGAAGCAGAGCCTAAGGTGTAAATTATCGATAGTCCATATCTCGGAAACTATAAGAGATAATGCAATTTGGCAACCGGCAATGTAATTAGCATGCCGAATATTACTTGGAATGTGAATTGGAACGAAATCGCCAATAGATAAGACGATTTTACAATTTGGGCCCAAGTTAGAAGCAGAGCCTAAGATGTAAATTATCGATAGTCCATATCTCGGAAACTATAAGAGATAATGCAATTTGGCAACCGGCAATGTAATTAGCATGCCGAATATTACTTGGAATGTGAATTGGAACGAAATCGCCAATAGATAAGACCATTTTACAATTTGGGCCCAAGTTAGAAGCAGAGACTAAGGTGTAAATTATCGATAGTCCATATCTCGGAAACTATAAGAGATAATGCAATTTGGCAACCGGCAATGTAATTAGCATGCCGAATATTACTTGGAATGTGAATTGGAACGAAATCGCCAATAGATAAGACCATTTTACAATTTGGGCCCAAGTTAGAAGCAGAGATTAAGGTGTAAATTATCGATAGTCCATATCTCGGAAACTATAAGAGATAATGCAATTTGGCAAACGGCAATGTAATTAGCATGCCGAATATTACTTGGAATGTGAATTGGAACGAAATCGCCAATAGGTAAGACCATTTTACAATTTGGGCCCAAGTTAGAAGCAGAGCCTAAGGTGTAAATTATCGATAGTCCATATCTCGGAAACTATAAGAGATAATTCAATTTGGCAACCGGCAATGTAATTAGCATGCCGAATATTACTTGGAATGTGAATTGGAACGAAATCGCCAATAGATAAGACCATTTTACAATTTGGGCCCAAGTTAGAAGCAGGGCCTAAGGTGTAAATTATCGATAGTCCATATCTCGGAAACTATAAGGTATAATGCAATTTGGCAACCGGCAATGTAATTAGCATGCCGAATATTACTTGGAATGTGAATTGGAACGAAATCGCCAATAGATAAGACCATTTTACAATTTGGGCCCAAGTTAGAAGCAGAGCCTAAGGTGTAAATTATCGATAGTCCATATCTCGGAAACTATAAGAGATAATGCAATTTGGCAACCGGCAATGTAATTAGCATGCCGAATATTACTTGGAATGTGAATTGGAACGAAATCGCCAATAGATAAGACGATTTTACAATTTGGGCCCAAGTTAGAAGCAGAGCCTAAGATGTAAATTATCGATAGTCCATATCTCGGAAACTATAAGAGATAATGCAATTTGGCAACCGGCAATGTAATTAGCATGCCGAATATTACTTGGAATGTGAATTGGAACGAAATCGCCAATAGATAAGACCATTTTACAATTTGGGCCCAAGTTAGAAGCAGAGACTAAGGTGTAAATTATCGATAGTCCATATCTCGGAAACTATAAGAGATAATGCAATTTGGCAACCGGCAATGTAATTAGCATGCCGAATATTACTTGGAATGTGAATTGGAACGAAATCGCCAATAGATAAGACCATTTTACAATTTGGGCCCAAGTTAGAAGCAGAGATTAAGGTGTAAATTATCGATAGTCCATATCTCGGAAACTATAAGAGATAATGCAATTTGGCAAACGGCAATGTAATTAGCATGCCGAATATTACTTGGAATGTGAATTGGAACGAAATCGCCAATAGGTAAGACCATTTTACAATTTGGGCCCAAGTTAGAAGCAGAGCCTAAGGTGTAAATTATCGATAGTCCATATCTCGGAAACTATAAGAGATAATTCAATTTGGCAACCGGCAATGTAATTAGCATGCCGAATATTACTTGGAATGTGAATTGGAACGAAATCGCCAATAGATAAGACCATTTTACAATTTGGGCCCAAGTTAGAAGCAGGGCCTAAGGTGTAAATTATCGATAGTCCATATCTCGGAAACTATAAGGTATAATGCAATTTGGCAACCGGCAATGTAATTAGCATGCCGAATATTACTTGGAATGTGAATTGGAACGAAATCGCCAATAGATAAGACCATTTTGCAATTTGGGCCCAAGTTAGAAGCAGAGCCTAAGGTGTAAATTATCGATAGTCCATATCTCGGAAACTATAAGAGATAATGCAATTTGGCAAACGGCAATGTAATTAGCATGCCGAATATTACTTGGAATGTGAATTGGAACGAAATCGCCAATAGATAAGACCATTTTACAATTTGGGCCCAAGTTAGAAGCAGAGCCTAAGGTGTAAATTATCGATAGTCCATATCTCGGAAACTATAAGAGATAAGGCAATTTGGCAACCGGCAATGTAATTAGCATGCCGAATATTAATTGGAATGTGAATTGGAACGAAATCGCCAATAGATAAGACCATTTTACAATTTGGGCCCAAGTTAGAAGCAGAGCCTAAGGTGTAAATTATCGATAGTCCATATCTCGGAAACTATAAGAGATAATGCAATTTTTCAACCGGCAATGTAATTAGCATGCCGAATATTACTTGGAATGTGAATTGGAACGAAATCGCCAATAGGTAAGACCATTTTACAATTTGGGCCCAAGTTAGAAGCAGAGCCTAAGGTGTAAATTATCGATAGTCCATATCTCGGAAACTATAAGAGATAATTCAATTTGGCAACCGGCAATGTAATTAGCATGCCGAATATTACTTGGAATGTGAATTGGAACGAAATCGCCAATAGATAAGACCATTTTACAATTTGGGCCCAAGTTAGAAGCAGAGCCTAAGGTGTAAATTATTGATAGTCCATATCTCGGAAACTATAAGAGATAATGCAATTTGGCAACCGGCAATGTAATTAGCATGCCGAATATTACTTGGAATGTGAATTGGAACGAAATCGCCAATAGAGAAGACCATTTTACAATTTGGGCCCAAGTTAGAAGCAGAGCCTAAGGTGTAAATTATCGATAGTCCATATCTCGGAAACTATAAGAGATAATGCAATTTGGCAACCGGCAAAGTAATTAGCATGCCGAATATTACTTGGAATGTGAATTGGAACGAAATCGCCAATAGATAAGACCATTTTACAATTTGGGCCCAAGTTAGAAGCAGAGCCTAAGGTGTAAATTATCGATAGTCCATATCTCGGAAACTATAAGAGATAATGCAATTTGGCAACCGGCAATGTAATTAGCATGCCGAATATTACTTGGAATGTGAATTGGAACGAAATCGCCACTAGATAAGACCATTTTACAATTTGGGCCCAAGTTAGAAGCAGAGCCTAAGGTGTAAATTATCGATAGTCCATATCTCGGAAACTATAAGAGATAATGCAATTTGGCAACCTGCAATGTAATTAGCATGCCGAATATTACTTGGAATGTGAATTGGAACGAAATCGCCAATAGATAAGACCATTTTACAATTTGGGCCCAAGTTAGAAGCAGAGCCTAAGGTGTAAATTATCGATAGTCCATATCTCGGAAACTATAAGAGATAATGCAATTTGGCAACCGGCAATGTAATTAGCATGCCGAATATTACTTGGAATGTGAATTGGAACGAAATCGCCAATAGATAAGACCATTTTACAATTTGTGCCCAAGTTAGAAGCAGAGCCTAAGGTGTAAATTATTGATAGTCCATATCTCGGAAACTATAAGAGATAATGCAATTTCGCAACCGGCAATGTAATTAGCATGCCGAATATTACTTGGAGTGTGAATTGGAACGAAATCGCCAATAGATAAGACCATTTTACAATTTGGGCCCAAGTTAGAAGCAGAGCCTAAGGTGTAAATTATCGATAGTCCATATCTCGGAAACTATGAGAGATAATGCAATTTGGCAACCGGCAATGTAATTAGCATGCCGAATATTACTTGGAATGTGAATTGGAACGAAATCGCCAATAGATAAGACCATTTTACTATTTGGGCCCAAGTTAGAAGCAGAGCCTAAGGTGTAAATTATCGATAGTCCATATCTCGGAAACTATAAGAGATAATGCAATTTGGCAACTGGCAATGTAATTAGCATGCCGAATATTACTTGGAATGTGAATTGGAACGAAATCGCCAATAGATAAGACCATTTTACAATTTGGGCCCAAGTTAGAAGCAGAGCCTAAGGTGTAAATTATCGATAGTCCATATCTCGGAAACTATAAGAGATAATGCAATTTGGCAACCGGCAATGTAATTAGCATGCCGAATATTACTTGGAATGTGAATTGGAACGAAATCGCCAATAGATAAGACCATTTTACAATTTGTGCCCAAGTTAGAAGCAGAGCCTAAGGTGTAAATTATTGATAGTCCATATCTCGGAAACTATAAGAGATAATGCAATTTCGCAACCGGCAATGTAATTAGCATGCCGAATATTACTTGGAGTGTGAATTGGAACGAAATCGCCAATAGATAAGACCATTTTACAATTTGGGCCCAAGTTAGAAGCAGAGCCTAAGGTGTAAATTATCGATAGTCCATATCTCGGAAACTATAAGAGATAATTCAATTTGGCAACCGGCAATGTAATTAGCATGCCGAATATTACTTGGAATGTGAATTGGAACGAAATCGCCAATAGATAAGACCATTTTACAATTTGGGCCCAAGTTAGAAGCAGAGCCTAAGGTGTAAATTATCGATAGTCCATATCTCGGAAACTATAAGAGATAATGCAATTTGGCAACCGGCAATGTAATTAGCATGCCGAATATTACTTGGAATGTGAATTGGAACGAAATCGCTAATAGATAAGACCATTTTACAATTTGGGCCCAAGTTAGAAGCAGAGCCTAAGGTGTAAATTATCGATAGTCCATATCTCGGAAACTATAAGAGGTAATGCAATTTGGCAACCGGCAATGTAATTAGCATGCCGAATATTAATTGGAATGTGAATTGGAACGAAATCGCCAATAGATAAGACCATTTTACAATTTGGGCCCAAGTTAGAAGCAGAGCCTAAGGTGTAAATTATCGATAGTCCATATCTCGGAAACTATAAGAGATAATGCAATTTGGCAACCGGCAATGTAATTAGCATGCCGAATATTACTTGGAATGTGAATTGGAACGAAATCGCCAATAGATAAGACCATTTTACAATTTGGGCCCAAGTTAGAAGCAGAGCCTACGGTGTAAATTATCGATAGTCCATATCTCGGAAACTATAAGAGATAATGCAATTTGGCAACCGGCAATGTAATTAGCATGCCGAATATTACTTGGAATGTGAATTGGAACGAAATCGCCAATAGATAAGACCATTTTACAATTTGGGCCCAAGTTAGAAGCAGAGCCTAAGGTGTAAATTATTGATAGTCCATATCTCGGAAACTATAAGAGATAATGCAATTTCGCAACCGGCAATGTAATTAGCATGCCGAATATTACTTGGAGTGTGAATTGGAACGAAATCGCCAATAGATAAGACCATTTTACAATTTGGGCCCAAGTTAGAAGCAGAGCCTAAGCTGTAAATTATCGATAGTCCACATCTCGGAAACTATAAGAGATAATGCAATTTGGCAACCGGCAATGTTATTAGCATGCCGAATATTACTTGGAATGAGAATTGGAACGAAATCGCCAATAGATAAGACCATTTTACAATTTGGGCCCAAGTTAGAAGCAGAGCCTAAGGTGTAAATTATCGATAGTCCATATCTCGGAAACTATAAGAGATAATGCAATTTGGCAACCGGCAATGTAATTAGCATGCCGAATATTACTTGGAATGTGAATTGGAACGAAATCGCCAATAGATAAGGCCATTTTACAATTTGGGCCCAAGTTAGAAGCAGAGCCTGAGGTGTAAATTATTGATAGTCCATATCTCGGAAACTATAAGAGATAATGCAATTTCGCAACCGGCAATGTAATTAGCATGCCGAATATCACTTGGAATGTGAATTGGGACGAAATCGCCAATAGATAAGACCATTTTACAATTTGGGCCCAAGTTAGAAGCAGAGCCTAAGGTGTAAATTATCGATAGTCCATATCTCGGAAACTATAAGAGATAATGCAATTTGGCAACCGGCAATGTAATTAGCATGCCGAATATTACTTGGAATGTGAATTGGAACGAAATCGCCAATAGATAAGACCATTTTACAATTTGGGCCCAAGTTAGAAGCAGAGCCTAAGGTGTAAATTATCGATAGTCCATATCTCGGAAACTATAAGAGATAATGCAATTTGGCAACCGGCAATGTAATTAGCATGCCGAGTATTACTTGGAATGTGAATTGGAACGAAATCGCCAATAGATAAGACCATTTTACAATTTGGGCCCAAGTTAGAAGCAGAGCCTAAGGTGTAAATTATCGATAGTCCATATCTCGGAAACTATAAGAGATAATGCAATTTGGCAACCGGCAATGTAATTAGCATGCCGAATATTACTTGGAATGTGAATTGGAACGAAATCGCCAATAGATAAGACCATTTTACAATTTGGGCCCAAGTTAGAAGCAGAGCCTAAGGTGTAAATTATCGATAGTCCATATCTCGGAAACTATAAGAGATAATGCAATTTGGCAACCGGCAATGTAATTAGCATGCCGAATATTACTTGGAATGCGAATTGGAACGAAATCGCCAATAGATAAGACCATTTTACAATTTGGGCCCAAGTTAGAAGCAGAGCCTAAGGTGTAAATTATCGATAGTCCATATCTCGGAAACTATAAGAGATAATGCAATTTGGCAACCGGCAATGTAATTAGCATGCCGAATATTACTTGGAATGTGAATTGCAACTAAATCGCCAATAGATAAGACCATTTTACAATTTGGGCCCAAGTTAGAAGCAGAGCCTAAGGTGTAAATTATCGATAGTCCATATCTCGGAAACTATAAGAGATAATGCAATTTGGCAACCGGCAATGTAATTAGCATGCCGAATATTACTTGGAATGTGAATTGGAACGAAATCGCCAATAGATAAGACCATTTTACAATTTGGGCCCAAGTTAGAAGCAGAGCCTAAGGTGTAAATTATCGATAGTCCATATCTCGGAAACTATAAGAGATAATGCAATTTCGCAACCGGCAATGTAATTAGCATGCCGAATATCACTTGGAATGTGAATTGGGACGAAATCGCCAATACATAAGACCATTTTACAATTTGGGCCCAAGTTAGAAGCAGAGCCTAAGGTGTAAATTATCGATAGTCCATATCTCGGAAACTATAAGAGATAATGCAATTTGGCAACCGGCAATGTAATTAGCATGCCGAATATTACTTGGAATGTGAATTGGAACGAAATCGCCAATAGATAAGACCATTTTACAATTTGGGCCCAAGTTAGGAGCAGAGCCTAAGGTGTAAATTATCGATAGTCCATATCTCGGAAACTATAAGAGATAATGCAATTTGGCAACCGGCAATGTAATTAGCATGCCGAATATTACTTGGAATGTGAATTGGAACGAAATCGCCAATAGGTAAGACCATTTTACAATTTGGGCATAAGTTAGAAGCAGAGCCTAAGGTGTAAATTATCGATAGTCCATATCTCGGAAACTATAAGAGATAATTCAATTTGGCAACCGGCAATGTAATTAGCATGCCGAATATTACTTGGAATGTGAATTGGAACGAAATCGCCAATAGATAAGACCATTTTACAATTTGGGCCCAAGTTAGAAGCAGAGCCTAAGGTGTAAATTATCGATAGTCCATATCTCGGAAACTATAAGAGATAATGAAATTTGGCAACCGGCAATGTAATCAGCATGCCGAATATTACTAGGAATGTGAATTGGAACGAAATCGCCAATAGATAAGACCATTTTACAATTTGGGCCCAAGTTATAAGCAGAGCCTATGGTGTAAATTATCGATAGTCCATATCTCGGAAACTATAAGAGTTAATGCAATTTGGCAACCGGCAATGTAATTAGCATGCCGAATATTACTTGGAATGTGAATTGGAACGAAATCGCCAATAGATAAGACCATTTTACAATTTGGGCCCAAGTTAGAAGCAGAGCCTAAGGTGTAAATTATCGATAGTCCATATCTCGGAAACTATAAGAGTTAATGCAATTTGGCAACCGGCAATGTAATTAGCATGCCGAATATTACTTGGAATGTGAATTGGAACGAAATCGCCAATAGATAAGACCATTTTACAATTTGGGCCCAAGTTAGAAGCAGAGCCTAAGGTGTAAATTATCGATAGTCCATATCTCGGAAACTATAAGAGATAATGCAATTTGGCAACCGGCAATGTAATTAGCATGCCGAATATTACTTGGAATGTGAACTGGAACGGAATTGCCAATAGATAAGACCATTTTACAATTTGGGCCCAAGTTAGAAGCAGAGCCTAAGGTGTAAATTATCGATAGTCCATATCTCTGAAACTATAAGAGATAATGCAATTTCGCAACCGGCAATGTAATTAGCATGCCGAATATTACTTGGAATGTGAATTGGGACGAAATCGCCAATAGATAAGGCCATTTTACAATTTGGGCCCAAGTTAGAAGCAGAGCCTAAGGTGTAAATTATCGATAGTCCATATCTCGGAAACTATAAGAGATAATGCAATTTCGCAACAGGCAATGTAATTAGCATGCCGAATATTACTTGGAATGTGAATTGGAACGAAATCGTCAATAGATAAGACCATTTTACAATTTGGGCCCAAGTTAGAAGCAGAGCCTAAGGTGTAAATTATCGATAGTCCATATCTCGGAAACTATAAGAGATAATGCACTTTGGCAACCGGCAATGTAATTAGCATGCCGAATATTACTTGGAATGTGAATTGGAACGAAATCGCCAATAGATAAGGCCATTTTACAATTTGGGCCCAAGTTAGAAGCAGAGCCTAAGGTGTAAATTATTGATAGTCCATATCTCGGAAACTATAAGAGATAATGCAATTTCGCAACCGGCAATGTAATTAGCATGCCGAATATCACTTGGAATGTGAATTGGAACGAAATCGCCAATAGATAAGACCATTTTACAATTTGGGCCCAAGTTAGAAGCAGAGCCTAAGGTGTAAATTATCGATAGTCCATATCTCGGAAACTATAAGAGATAATGCAATTTCGCAACCGGCAGTGTAATTAGCATGCCGAATATCACTTGGAATGTGAATTGGGACGAAATCGCCAATAGATAAGACCATTTTACAATTTGGGCCCAAGTTAGAAGCAGAGCCTAAGGTGTAAATTATCGATAGTCCATATCTCGGAAACTATAAGAGATAATGCAATTTGGCAACCGGCAATGTAATTAGCATGCCGAATATTACTTGGAATGTGAATTGGAACGAAATCGCCAATAGATAAGACCATTTTACAATTTGGGCCCAAGTTAGAAGCAGAGCCTAAGGTGTAAATTATCGATAGTCCATATCTCGGAAACTATAAGAGATAATGCAATTTCGCAACCGGCAATGTAATTAGCATGCCGAATATCACTTGGAATGTGAATTGGGACGAAATCGCCAAGAGATAAGACCATTTTACAATTTGGGCCCAAGTTAGAAGCAGAGCCTAAGGTGTAAATTATCGATAGTCCATATCTCGGAAACTATAAGAGATAATGCAATTTGGCAACCGGCAATGTAATTAGAATGCCGAATATTACTTGGAATGTGAATTGGAACGAAATCGCCAATAGATAAGACCATTTTACAATTTGGGCCCAAGTTAGAAGCAGAGCCTAAGGTGTAAATTATCGATAGTCCATATCTCGGAAACTATAAGAGATAATGCAATTTGGCAACAGGCAATGTAATTAGCATGCCGAATATTACTTGGAGTGTGAATTGGAACGAAATCGTCAATAGATAAGACCATTTTACAATTTGGGCCCAAGTTAGAAGCAGAGCCTAAGGTGTAAATTATCGATAGTCCATATCTCGGAAACTATAAGAGATAATGCAATTTGGCAACCGGCAATGTAATTAGCATGCCGAATATTACTTGGAATGTGAATTGGAACGAAATCGCCAATAGATAAGACCATTTTACAATTTGGGCCCAAGTTAGAAACAGAGCCTAAGATGTAAATTATCGATAGTTCATATCTCGGAAACTATAAGAGATAATGCAATTTGGCAACCGGCAATGTAATTAGCATGCCGAATATTACTTGGAATGTGAATTGGAACGAAATCGCCAATAGATAAGACCATTTTACAATTTGGGCACAAGTTAGAAGCAGAGCCTAAGGTGTAAATTATTGATAGTCCATATCTCGGAAACTATAAGAGATAATGCAATTTCGCAACCGGCAATGTAATTAGCATGCCGAATATCACTTGGAATGTGAATTGGGACGAAATCGCCAATAGATAAGACCATTTTACAATTTGGGCCCAAGTTAGAAGCAGAGCCTAAGGTGTAAATTATCGATAGTCCATATCTCGGAAACTATAAGAGATAATGCAATTTGGCAACCGGCAATGTAATTAGCATGCCGAATATTACTTGGAATGTGAATTGGAACGAAATCGCCAATAGATAAGACCATTTTACAATTTGGGCCCAAGTTAGAAGCAGAGCCTAAGTTGTAAATTATCGATAGTCCATATCTCGGAAACTATAAGAGATAATGCAATTTGGCAACCGGCAATGTAATTAGCATGCCGAATATTACTTGGAATGTGAATTGGAACGAAATCGCCAATAGGTAAGACCATTTTACAATTTGGGCCCAAGTTAGAAGCAGAGCCTAAGGTGTAAATTATCGATAGTCCATATCTCGGAAACTATAAGAGATAATTCAATTTGGCAACCGGCAATGTAATTAGCATGCCGAATATTACTTGGAATGTGAATTGGAACGAAATCGCCAATAGATAAGACCATTTTACAATTTAGGCCCAAGTTAGAAGCAGAGCCTAAGGTGTAAATTATCGATAGTCCATATCTCGGAAACTATAAGAGATAATGCAATTTGGCAACCGGCAATGTAATTAGCATGCCGAATATTACTTGGAATGTGAATTGGAACGAAATCGCCAATAGATAAGACCATTTTACAATTTGGGCCCAAGTTAGAAGCAGAGCCTAAGGTGTAAATTATCGATAGTCCATATCTCGGAAACTATAAGAGATAATGCAATTTGGCAACCGGCAATGTAATTAGCATGCCGAATATTACTTGGAATGTGAATTGGAACGAAATCGCTAATAGATAAGACCATTTTACAATTTGGGCCCAAGTTAGAAGCAGAGCCTAAGGTGTAAATTATCGATAGTCCATATCTCGGAAACTATAAGAGGTAATGCAATTTGGCAACAGGCAATGTAATTAGCATGCCGAATATTACTTGGAGTGTGAATTGGAACGAAATCGTCAATAGATAAGACGATTTTACAATTTGGGCCCAAGTTAGAAGCAGAGCCTAAGGTGTAAATTATCGATAGTCCATATCTCGGAAACTATAAGAGATAATGCAATTTGGCAACCGGCAATGTAATTAGCATGCCGAATATTACTAGAAATGTGAATTGGAACGAAATCGCTAATAGATAAGACCATTTTACAATTTGGGCCCAAGTTAGAAGCAGAGCCTAAGGTGTAAATTATTGATAGTCCATATCTCGGAAACTATAAGAGATTATGCAATTTCGCAACCGGCAATGTAATTAGCATGCCTAATATTACTTGGAATGTGAATTGGAACGAAATCGCCAATAGATAAGACCATTTTACAATTTGGGCCCAAGTTAGAAGCAGAGCCTAAGGTGTAAATTATCGATAGTCCATATCTCGGAAACTATAAGAGATAATGCAATTTGGCAACAGGCAATGTAATTAGCATGCCGAATATTACTTGGAGTGTGAATTGGAACGAAATCGTCAATAGATAAGACCATTTTACAATTTGGGCCCAAGTTAGAAGCAGAGCCTAAGGTGTAAATTATCGATAGTCCATATCTCGGAAACTATAAGAGATAATGCAATTTGGCAACCGGCAATGTAATTAGCATGCCGAATATTACTTGGAATGTGAATTGGAACGAAATCGCCAATAGATAAGACCATTTTACAATTTGGGCCCAAGTTAGAAGCAGAGCCTAAGGTGTAAATTATCGATAGTTCATATCTCGGAAACTATAAGAGATAATGCAATTTGGCAACCGGCAATGTAATTAGCATGCCGAATATTACTTGGAATGTGAATTGGAACGAAATCGCCAATAGATAAGACCATTTTACAATTTGGGCCCAAGTTAGAAGCAGAGCCTAAGGTGTAAATTATTGATAGTCCATATCTCGGAAACTATAAGAGATAATGCAATTTCGCAACCGGCAATGTAATTAGCATGCCGAATATCACTTGGAATGTGAATTGGGACGAAATCGCCAATAGATAAGACCATTTTACAATTTGGGCCCAAGTTAGAAGCAGAGCCTAAGTTGTAAATTATCGATAGTCCATATCTCGGAAACTATAAGAGATAATGCAATTTGGCAACCGGCAATGTAATTAGCATGCCGAATATTACTTGGAATGTGAATTGGAACGAAATCGCCAATAGGTAAGACCATTTTACAATTTGGGCCCAAGTTAGAAGCAGACCCTAAGGTGTAAATTATCGATAGTCCATATCTCGGAAACTATAAGAGATAATTCAATTTGGCAACCGGCAATGTAATTAGCATGCCGAATATTACTTGGAATGTGAATTGGAACGAAATCGCCAATAGATAAGACCAT
This sequence comes from Rhynchophorus ferrugineus, assembly GCF_030347505.1. Taxonomy (NCBI): domain Eukaryota; kingdom Metazoa; phylum Arthropoda; class Insecta; order Coleoptera; family Curculionidae; genus Rhynchophorus; species Rhynchophorus ferrugineus. The sequence continues at coordinate 135,702 of NW_027472812.1, read as the reverse complement.
TTTACAATTTGGGCCCAAGTTAGAAGCAGAGCCTAAGGTGTAAATTATCGATAGTCCATATCTCGGAAACTATAAGAGATAATGCAATTTGGCAACCGGCAATGTAATTAGCATGCCGAATATTACTTGGAATGTGAATTGGAACGAAACCGCCAATAGATAAGACCATTTTACAATTTGGGCCCAAGTTAGAAGCAGAGCCTAAGGTGTAAATTATCGATAGTCCATATCTCGGAAACTATAAGAGGTAATGCAATTTGGCAACCGGCAATGTAATTAGCATGCCGAATATTAATTGGAATGTGAATTGGAACGAAATCGCCAATAGATAAGACCATTTTACAATTTGGGCCCAAGTTAGAAGCAGAGCCTAAGGTGTAAATTATCGATAGTCCATATCTCGGAAACTATAAGAGATAATGCAATTTGGCAACCGGCAATGTAATTAGCATGCCGAATATTACTTGGAATGTGAATTGGAACGAAATCGCCAATAGATAAGACCATTTTACAATTTGGGCCCAAGTTAGAAGCAGAGCCTACGGTGTAAATTATCGATAGTCCATATCTCGGAAACTATAAGAGATAATGCAATTTGGCAACCGGCAATGTAATTAGCATGCCGAATATTACTTGGAATGTGAATTGGAACGAAATCGCCAATAGATAAGACCATTTTACAATTTGGGATCAAGTTAGAAGCAGAGCCTAAGGTGTAAATTATTGATAGTCCATATCTCGGAAACTATAAGAGATAGTGCAATTTCGCAACCGGCAATGTAATTAGCATGCCGAATATTACTTGGAGTGTGAATTGGAACGAAATCGCCAATAGATAAGACCATTTTACAATTTGGGCCCAAGTTAGAAGCAGAGCCTAAGGTGTAAATTATCGATAGTCCATATCTCGGAAACTATAAGAGATAATGCAATTTGGCAACCGGCAATGTAATTAGCATGCCGAATATTACTTGGAATGAGAATTGGAACGAAATCGCCAATAGATAAGACCATTTTACAATTTGGGCCCAAGTTAGAAGCAGAGCCTAAGGTGTAAATTATCGATAGTCCATATCTCGGAAACTATAAGAGATAATGCAATTTGGCAACCGGCAATGTAATTAGCATGCCGAATATTACTTGCAATGTGAATTGGAACGAAATCGCCAATAGATAAGACCATTTTATAATTTTTGCCCAAGTTAGAAGCAGAGCCTAAGGTGTAAATTATCGATAGTCCATATCTCGGAAACTATAAGAGATAATGCAATTTGGCAACCGGCAATGTAATTAGCATGCCGAATATTACTTGGAATGTGAATTGGAACGAAATCGCCAATAGATAAGACCATTTTGCAATTTGGGAACAAGTTAGAAGCAGAGCCTAAGGTGTAAATTATCGATAGTCCATATCTCGGAAACTATAAGAGATAATGCAATTTGGCAACCGGCAATGTAATTAGCATGCCGAATATTACTTGGAATGTGAATTGGAACGAAATCGCCAATAGATAAGACCATTTTACAATTTGGGCAAAAGTTAGAAGCAGAGCCTAAGGTGTAAATTATTGATAGTCCATATCTCGGAAACTATAAGAGATAATGCAATTTCGCAACCGGCAATGTAATTAGCATGCCGAATATCACTTGGAATGTGAATTGGGACGAAATCGCCAATAGATAAGACCATTTTACAATTTGGGCCCAAGTTAGAAGCAGAGCCTAAAGTGTAAATTATCGATAGTCCATATCTCGGAAACTATAAGAGATAATGCAATTTGGCAACCGGCAATGTAATTAGCATGCCGAATATTACTTGGAATGTGAATTGGAACGAAATCGCCAATAGATAAGACCATTTTACAATTTGGGCCCAAGTTAGAAGCAGAGCCTAAGATGTAAATTATCGATAGTCCATATCTCGGAAACTATAAGAGATAATGCAATTTGGCAACCGGCAATGTAATTAGCATGCCGAATATTACTTGGAATGTGAATTGGAACGAAATCGCCAATAGATAAGACCATTTTACAATTTGGGCCCAAGTTAGAAGCAGAGCCTAAGGTGTAAATTATCGATAGTCCATATCTCGGAAACTATAAGAGATAATGCAATTTGGCAACCGGCAATGTAATTAGCATGCCGAATATTACTTGGAATGTGATTTGGAACGAAATCGCCAATAGATAAGACGATTTTACAATTTGGGCCCAAGTTAGAAGCAGAGCCTAAGATGTAAATTATCGATAGTCCATATCTCGGAAACTATAAGAGATAATGCAATTTGGCAACCGGCAATGTAATTAGCATGCCGAATATTACTTGGAATGTGAATTGGAACGAAATCGCCAATAGATAAGACCATTTTACAATTTGGGCCCAAGTTAGAAGCAGAGACTAAGGTGTAAATTATCGATAGTCCATATCTCGGAAACTATAAGAGATAATGCAATTTGGCAACCGGCAATGTAATTAGCATGCCGAATATTACTTGGAATGTGAATTGGAACGAAATCGCCAATAGATAAGACCATTTTACAATTTGGGCCCAAGTTAGAAGCAGAGATTAAGGTGTAAATTATCGATAGTCCATATCTCGGAAACTATAAGAGATAATGCAATTTGGCAAACGGCAATGTAATTAGCATGCCGAATATTACTTGGAATGTGAATTGGAACGAAATCGCCAATAGGTAAGACCATTTTACAATTTGGGCCCAAGTTAGAAGCAGAGCCTAAGGTGTAAATTATCGATAGTCCATATCTCGGAAACTATAAGAGATAATTCAATTTGGCAACCGGCAATGTAATTAGCATGCCGAATATTACTTGGAATGTGAATTGGAACGAAATCGCCAATAGATAAGACCATTTTACAATTTGGGCCCAAGTTAGAAGCAGGGCCTAAGGTGTAAATTATCGATAGTCCATATCTCGGAAACTATAAGGTATAATGCAATTTGGCAACCGGCAATGTAATTAGCATGCCGAATATTACTTGGAATGTGAATTGGAACGAAATCGCCAATAGATAAGACCATTTTGCAATTTGGGCCCAAGTTAGAAGCAGAGCCTAAGGTGTAAATTATCGATAGTCCATATCTCGGAAACTATAAGAGATAATGCAATTTGGCAAACGGCAATGTAATTAGCATGCCGAATATTACTTGGAATGTGAATTGGAACGAAATCGCCAATAGATAAGACCATTTTACAATTTGGGCCCAAGTTAGAAGCAGAGCCTAAGGTGTAAATTATCGATAGTCCATATCTCGGAAACTATAAGAGATAAGGCAATTTGGCAACCGGCAATGTAATTAGCATGCCGAATATTAATTGGAATGTGAATTGGAACGAAATCGCCAATAGATAAGACCATTTTACAATTTGGGCCCAAGTTAGAAGCAGAGCCTAAGGTGTAAATTATCGATAGTCCATATCTCGGAAACTATAAGAGATAATGCAATTTTTCAACCGGCAATGTAATTAGCATGCCGAATATTACTTGGAATGTGAATTGGAACGAAATCGCCAATAGGTAAGACCATTTTACAATTTGGGCCCAAGTTAGAAGCAGAGCCTAAGGTGTAAATTATCGATAGTCCATATCTCGGAAACTATAAGAGATAATTCAATTTGGCAACCGGCAATGTAATTAGCATGCCGAATATTACTTGGAATGTGAATTGGAACGAAATCGCCAATAGATAAGACCATTTTACAATTTGGGCCCAAGTTAGAAGCAGAGCCTAAGGTGTAAATTATTGATAGTCCATATCTCGGAAACTATAAGAGATAATGCAATTTGGCAACCGGCAATGTAATTAGCATGCCGAATATTACTTGGAATGTGAATTGGAACGAAATCGCCAATAGAGAAGACCATTTTACAATTTGGGCCCAAGTTAGAAGCAGAGCCTAAGGTGTAAATTATCGATAGTCCATATCTCGGAAACTATAAGAGATAATGCAATTTGGCAACCGGCAAAGTAATTAGCATGCCGAATATTACTTGGAATGTGAATTGGAACGAAATCGCCAATAGATAAGACCATTTTACAATTTGGGCCCAAGTTAGAAGCAGAGCCTAAGGTGTAAATTATCGATAGTCCATATCTCGGAAACTATAAGAGATAATGCAATTTGGCAACCGGCAATGTAATTAGCATGCCGAATATTACTTGGAATGTGAATTGGAACGAAATCGCCACTAGATAAGACCATTTTACAATTTGGGCCCAAGTTAGAAGCAGAGCCTAAGGTGTAAATTATCGATAGTCCATATCTCGGAAACTATAAGAGATAATGCAATTTGGCAACCTGCAATGTAATTAGCATGCCGAATATTACTTGGAATGTGAATTGGAACGAAATCGCCAATAGATAAGACCATTTTACAATTTGGGCCCAAGTTAGAAGCAGAGCCTAAGGTGTAAATTATCGATAGTCCATATCTCGGAAACTATAAGAGATAATGCAATTTGGCAACCGGCAATGTAATTAGCATGCCGAATATTACTTGGAATGTGAATTGGAACGAAATCGCCAATATATAAGACCATTTTACAATTTGTGCCCAAGTTAGAAGCAGAGCCTAAGGTGTAAATTATTGATAGTCCATATCTCGGAAACTATAAGAGATAATGCAATTTCGCAACCGGCAATGTAATTAGCATGCCGAATATTACTTGGAGTGTGAATTGGAACGAAATCGCCAATAGATAAGACCATTTTAAAATTTGGGCCCAAGTTAGAAGCAGAGCCTAAGGTGTAAATTATCGATAGTCCATATCTCGGAAACTATGAGAGATAATGCAATTTGGCAACCGGCAATGTAATTAGCATGCCGAATATTACTTGGAATGTGAATTGGAACGAAATCGCCAATAGATAAGACCATTTTACTATTTGGGCCCAAGTTAGAAGCAGAGCCTAAGGTGTAAATTATCGATAGTCCATATCTCGGAAACTATAAGAGATAATGCAATTTGGCAACTGGCAATGTAATTAGCATGCCGAATATTACTTGGAATGTGAATTGGAACGAAATCGCCAATAGATAAGACCATTTTACAATTTGGGCCCAAGTTAGAAGCAGAGCCTAAGGTGTAAATTATCGATAGTCCATATCTCGGAAACTATAAGAGATAATGCAATTTGGCAACCGGCAATGTAATTAGCATGCCGAATATTACTTGGAATGTGAATTGGAACGAAATCGCCAATAGATAAGACCATTTTACAATTTGTGCCCAAGTTAGAAGCAGAGCCTAAGGTGTAAATTATTGATAGTCCATATCTCGGAAACTATAAGAGATAATGCAATTTCGCAACCGGCAATGTAATTAGCATGCCGAATATTACTTGGAGTGTGAATTGGAACGAAATCGCCAATAGATAAGACCATTTTACAATTTGGGCCCAAGTTAGAAGCAGAGCCTAAGGTGTAAATTATCGATAGTCCATATCTCGGAAACTATAAGAGATAATTCAATTTGGCAACCGGCAATGTAATTAGCATGCCGAATATTACTTGGAATGTGAATTGGAACGAAATCGCCAATAGATAAGACCATTTTACAATTTGGGCCCAAGTTAGAAGCAGAGCCTAAGGTGTAAATTATCGATAGTCCATATCTCGGAAACTATAAGAGATAATGCAATTTGGCAACCGGCAATGTAATTAGCATGCCGAATATTACTTGGAATGTGAATTGGAACGAAATCGCTAATAGATAAGACCATTTTACAATTTGGGCCCAAGTTAGAAGCAGAGCCTAAGGTGTAAATTATCGATAGTCCATATCTCGGAAACTATAAGAGGTAATGCAATTTGGCAACCGGCAATGTAATTAGCATGCCGAATATTAATTGGAATGTGAATTGGAACGAAATCGCCAATAGATAAGACCATTTTACAATTTGGGCCCAAGTTAGAAGCAGAGCCTAAGGTGTAAATTATCGATAGTCCATATCTCGGAAACTATAAGAGATAATGCAATTTGGCAACCGGCAATGTAATTAGCATGCCGAATATTACTTGGAATGTGAATTGGAACGAAATCGCCAATAGATAAGACCATTTTACAATTTGGGCCCAAGTTAGAAGCAGAGCCTACGGTGTAAATTATCGATAGTCCATATCTCGGAAACTATAAGAGATAATGCAATTTGGCAACCGGCAATGTAATTAGCATGCCGAATATTACTTGGAATGTGAATTGGAACGAAATCGCCAATAGATAAGACCATTTTACAATTTGGGCCCAAGTTAGAAGCAGAGCCTAAGGTGTAAATTATTGATAGTCCATATCTCGGAAACTATAAGAGATAATGCAATTTCGCAACCGGCAATGTAATTAGCATGCCGAATATTACTTGGAGTGTGAATTGGAACGAAATCGCCAATAGATAAGACCATTTTACAATTTGGGCCCAAGTTAGAAGCAGAGCCTAAGCTGTAAATTATCGATAGTCCACATCTCGGAAACTATAAGAGATAATGCAATTTGGCAACCGGCAATGTTATTAGCATGCCGAATATTACTTGGAATGAGAATTGGAACGAAATCGCCAATAGATAAGACCATTTTACAATTTGGGCCCAAGTTAGAAGCAGAGCCTAAGGTGTAAATTATCGATAGTACATATCTCGGAAACTATAAGAGATAATGCAATTTGGCAACCGGCAATGTAATTAGCATGCCGAATATTACTTGCAATGTGAATTGGAACGAAATCGCCAATAGATAAGACCATTTTACAATTTTTGCCCAAGTTAGAAGCAGAGCCTAAGGTGTAAATTATCGATAGTCCATATCTCGGAAACTATAAGAGATAATGCAATTTGGCAACCGGCAATGTAATTAGCATGCCGAATATTACTTGGAATGTGAATTGGAACGAAATCGCCAATAGATAAGACCATTTTACAATTTGGGCAAAAGTTAGAAGCAGAGCCTAAGGTGTAAATAATTGATAGTCCATATCTCGGAAACTATAAGAGATAATGCAATTTCGCAACCGGCAATGTAATTAGCATGCCGAATATCACTTGGAATGTGAATTGGGACGAAATCGCCAATAGATAAGACCATTTTACAATTTGGGCCCAAGTTAGAAGCAGAGCCTAAAGTGTAAATTATCGATAGTCCATATCTCGGAAACTATAAGAGATAATGCAATTTGGCAACCGGCAATGTAATTAGCATGCCGAATATTACTTGGAATGTGAATTGGAACGAAATCGCCAATAGATAAGACCATTTTACAATTTGGGCCCAAGTTAGAAGCAGAGCCTAAGATGTAAATTATCGATAGTCCATATCTCGGAAACTATAAGAGATAATGCAATTTGGCAACCGGCAATGTAATTAGCATGCCGAATATTACTTGGAATGTGAATTGGAACGAAATCGCCAATAGATAAGACGATTTTACAATTTGGGCCCAAGTTAGAAGCAGAGCCTAAGATGTATATTATCGATAGTCCATATCTCGGAAACTATAAGAGATAATGCAATTTGGCAACCGGCAATGTAATTAGCATGCCGAATATTACTTGGAATGTGAATTGGAACGAAATCGCCAATAGATAAGACGATTTTACAATTTGGGCCCAAGTTAGAAGCAGAGCCTAAGGTGTAAATTATCGATAGTCCATATCTCGGAAACTATAAGATATAATGCAATTTGGCAACCGGCAATGTAATTAGCATGCCGAATAATACTTGGAATGTGAATTGGAACGAAATCGCCAATAGATAAGACGATTTTACAATTTGGGCCCAAGTTAGAAGCAGAGCCTAAGATGTAAATTATCGATAGTCCATATCTCGGAAACTATAAGAGATAATGCAATTTGGCAACCGGCAATGTAATTAGCATGCCGAATATTACTTGGAATGTGAATTGGAACGAAATCGCCAATAGATAAGACCATTTTACAATTTGGGCCCAAGTTAGAAGCAGAGACTAAGGTGTAAATTATCGATAGTCCATATCTCGGAAACTATAAGAGATAATGCAATTTGGCAACCGGCAATGTAATTAGCATGCCGAATATTACTTGGAATGTGAATTGGAACGAAATCGCCAATAGGTAAGACCATTTTACAATTTGGGCCCAAGTTAGAAGCAGAGCCTAAGGTGTAAATTATCGATAGTCCATATCTCGGAAACTATAAGAGATAATTCAATTTGGCAACCGTCAATGTAATTAGCATGCCGGATATTACTTGGAATGTGAATTGGAACGAAATCGCCAATAGATAAGACCATTTTATAATTTGGGCCCAAGTTAGAAGCAGAGCCTAAGGTGTAAATTACCGATAGTCCATATCTCGGAAACTATAAGAGATAATGCAATTTGGCAACCGGCAATGTAATTAGCATGCCGAATATTACTTGGAATGTGAATTGGAACGAAATCGCCAATAGATAAGACGATTTTACCATTTGGGCCCAAGTTAGAAGCAGAGCCTAAGGTGTAAATTATCGATAGTCCATATCTCGGAAACTGTAAGAGATAATGCAATTTGGCAACCGGCAATGTAATTAGCATGCCGAATATTACTTGGAATGTGAATTGGAACGAAATCGCCAATAGATAAGACCATTTTACAATTTGGGCCCAAGTTAGAAGCAGAGCCTAAGGTGTAAATTATCGATAGTCCATATCTCGGAAACTATAAGAGATAATGCAATTTGGCAAACGGCAATGTAATTAGCATGCCGAATATTACTTGGAATGTGAATTGGAACGAAATCGCCAATAGGTAAGACCATTTTACAATTTGGGCCCAAGTTAGAAGCAGGGCCTAAGGTGTAAATTATCGATAGTCCATATCTCGGAAACTATAAGAGATAATTCAATTTGGCAACCGGCAATGTAATTAGCATGCCGAATATTACTTGGAATGTGAATTGGAACGAAATCGCCAATAGATAAGACCATTTTACAATTTGGGCCCAAGTTAGAAGCAGGGCCTAAGGTGTAAATTATCGATAGTCCATATCTCGGAAACTATAAGATATAATGCAATTTGGCAACCGGCAATGTAATTAGCATGCCGAATATTACTTGGAATGTGAATTGGAACGAAATCGCCAATAGATAAGACCATTTTGCAATTTGGGCCCAAGTTAGAAGCAGAGCCTAAGGTGTAAATTATCGATAGTCCATATCTTGGAAACTATAAGAGATAATGCAATTTGGCAAACGGCAATGTAATTAGCATGCCGAATATTACTTGGAATGTGAATTGGAACGAAATCGCCAATAGATAAGACCATTTTACAATTTGGGCCCAAGTTAGAAGCAGAGCCTAAGGTGTAAATTATCGATAGTCCATATCTCGGAAACTATAAGAGATAATGCAATTTGGCAACCGGCAATGTAATTAGCATGCCGAATATTAATTGGAATGTGAATTGGAACGAAATCGCCAATAGATAAGACCATTTTACAATTTGGGCCCAAGTTAGAAGCAGAGCCTAAGGTGTAAATTATCGATAGTCCATATCTCGGAAACTATAAGAGATAATGCAATTTGGCAACCGGCAATGTAATTAGCATGCCGAATATTACTTGGAATGTGAATTGGAACGAAATCGCCAATAGATAAGACCATTTTACAATTTGGGCCCAAGTTAGAAGCAGAGCCTAAGGTGTAAATTATTGATAGTCCATATCTCGGAAACTATAAGAGATAATGCAATTTCGCAACCGGCAATGTAATTAGCATGCCGAATATTACTTGGAGTGTGAATTGGAACGAAATCGCCAATAGATAAGACCATTTTACAATTTGGGCCCAAGTTAGAAGCAGAGCCTAAGCTGTAAATTATCGATAGTCCACATCTCGGAAACTATAAGAGATAATGCAATTTGGCAACCGGCAATGTTATTAGCATGCCGAATATTACTTGGAATGAGAATTGGAACGAAATCGCCAATAGATAAGACCATTTTACAATTTGGGCCCAAGTTAGAAGCAGAGCCTAAGGTGTAAATTATCGATAGTACATATCTCGGAAACTATAAGAGATAATGCAATTTGGCAACCGGCAATGTAATTAGCATGCCGAATATTACTTGGAATGTGAATTGGAACGAAATCGCCAATAGATAAGACGATTTTACAATTTGGGCCCAAGTTAGAAGCAGAGCCTAAGATGTAAATTATCGATAGTCCATATCTCGGAAACTATAAGAGATAATGCAATTTGGCAACCGGCAATGTAATTAGCATGCCGAATATTACTTGGAATGTGAATTGGAACGAAATCGCCAATAGATAAGACCATTTTACAATTTGGGCCCAAGTTAGAAGCAGAGACTAAGGTGTAAATTATCGATAGTCCATATCTCGGAAACTATAAGAGATAATGCAATTTGGCAACCGGCAATGTAATTAGCATGCCGAATATTACTTGGAATGTGAATTGGAACGAAATCGCCAATAGGTAAGACCATTTTACAATTTGGGCCCAAGTTAGAAGCAGAGCCTAAGGTGTAAATTATCGATAGTCCATATCTCGGAAACTATAAGAGATAATTCAATTTGGCAACCGTCAATGTAATTAGCATGCCGGATATTACTTGGAATGTGAATTGGAACGAAATCGCCAATAGATAAGACCATTTTATAATTTGGGCCCAAGTTAGAAGCAGAGCCTAAGGTGTAAATTACCGATAGTCCATATCTCGGAAACTATAAGAGATAATGCAATTTGGCAACCGGCAATGTAATTAGCATGCCGAATATTACTTGGAATGTGAATTGGAACGAAATCGCCAATAGATAAGACGATTTTACCATTTGGGCCCAAGTTAGAAGCAGAGCCTAAGGTGTAAATTATCGATAGTCCATATCTCGGAAACTGTAAGAGATAATGCAATTTGGCAACCGGCAATGTAATTAGCATGCCGAATATTACTTGGAATGTGAATTGGAACGAAATCGCCAATAGATAAGACCATTTTACAATTTGGGCCCAAGTTAGAAGCAGAGCCTAAGGTGTAAATTATCGATAGTCCATATCTCGGAAACTATAAGAGATAATGCAATTTGGCAACCGGCAATGTAATTAGCATGCCGAATATTACTTGGAATGTGAATTGGAACGAAATCGCCAATAGATAAGACGATTTTACAATTTGGGCCCAAGTTAGAAGCAGAGCCTAAGGTGTAAATTATCGATAGTCCATATCTCGGAAACTATAAGAGATAATGCAATTTGGCAACCGGCAATGTAATTAGCATGCCGAATAATACTTGGAATGTGAATTGGAACGAAATCGCCAATAGATAAGACGATTTTACAATTTGGGCCCAAGTTAGAAGCAGAGCCTAAGATGTAAATTATCGATAGTCCATATCTCGGAAACTATAAGAGATAATGCAATTTGGCAACCGGCAATGTAATTAGCATGCCGAATATTACTTGGAATGTGAATTGGAACGAAATCGCCAATAGATAAGACCATTTTACAATTTGGGCCCAAGTTAGAAGCAGAGACTAAGGTGTAAATTATCGATAGTCCATATCTCGGAAACTATAAGAGATAATGCAATTTGGCAACCGGCAATGTAATTAGCATGCCGAATATTACTTGGAATGTGAATTGGAACGAAATCGCCAATAGGTAAGACCATTTTACAATTTGGGCCCAAGTTAGAAGCAGAGCCTAAGGTGTAAATTATCGATAGTCCATATCTCGGAAACTATAAGAGATAATTCAATTTGGCAACCGTCAATGTAATTAGCATGCCGGATATTACTTGGAATGTGAATTGGAACGAAATCGCCAATAGATAAGACCATTTTATAATTTGGGCCCAAGTTAGAAGCAGAGCCTAAGGTGTAAATTACCGATAGTCCATATCTCGGAAACTATAAGAGATAATGCAATTTGGCAACCGGCAATGTAATTAGCATGCCGAATATTACTTGGAATGTGAATTGGAACGAAATCGCCAATAGATAAGACGATTTTACCATTTGGGCCCAAGTTAGAAGCAGAGCCTAAGGTGTAAATTATCGATAGTCCATATCTCGGAAACTGTAAGAGATAATGCAATTTGGCAACCGGCAATGTAATTAGCATGCCGAATATTACTTGGAATGTGAATTGGAACGAAATCGCCAATAGATAAGACCATTTTACAATTTGGGCCCAAGTTAGAAGCAGAGCCTAAGGTGTAAATTATCGATAGTCCATATCTCGGAAACTATAAGAGATAATGCAATTTGGCAAACGGCAATGTAATTAGCATGCCGAATATTACTTGGAATGTGAATTGGAACGAAATCGCCAATAGGTAAGACCATTTTACAATTTGGGCCCAAGTTAGAAGCAGGGCCTAAGGTGTAAATTATCGATAGTCCATATCTCGGAAACTATAAGAGATAATTCAATTTGGCAACCGGCAATGTAATTAGCATGCCGAATATTACTTGGAATGTGAATTGGAACGAAATCGCCAATAGATAAGACCATTTTACAATTTGGGCCCAAGTTAGAAGCAGGGCCTAAGGTGTAAATTATCGATAGTCCATATCTCGGAAACTATAAGATATAATGCAATTTGGCAACCGGCAATGTAATTAGCATGCCGAATATTACTTGGAATGTGAATTGGAACGAAATCGCCAATAGATAAGACCATTTTGCAATTTGGGCCCAAGTTAGAAGCAGAGCCTAAGGTGTAAATTATCGATAGTCCATATCTTGGAAACTATAAGAGATAATGCAATTTGGCAAACGGCAATGTAATTAGCATGCCGAATATTACTTGGAATGTGAATTGGAACGAAATCGCCAATAGATAAGACCATTTTACAATTTGGGCCCAAGTTAGAAGCAGAGCCTAAGGTGTAAATTATCGATAGTCCATATCTCGGAAACTATAAGAGATAATGCAATTTGGCAACCGGCAATGTAATTAGCATGCCGAATATTAATTGGAATGTGAATTGGAACGAAATCGCCAATAGATAAGACCATTTTACAATTTGGGCCCAAGTTAGAAGCAGAGCCTAAGGTGTAAATTATCGATAGTCCATATCTCGGAAACTATAAGAGATAATGCAATTTGGCAACCGGCAATGTAATTAGCATGCCGAATATTACTTGGAATGTGAATTGGAACGAAATCGCCAATAGATAAGACCATTTTACAATTTGGGCCCAAGTTAGAAGCAGAGCCTAAGGTGTAAATTATTGATAGTCCATATCTCGGAAACTATAAGAGATAATGCAATTTCGCAACCGGCAATGTAATTAGCATGCCGAATATTACTTGGAGTGTGAATTGGAACGAAATCGCCAATAGATAAGACCATTTTACAATTTGGGCCCAAGTTAGAAGCAGAGCCTAAGCTGTAAATTATCGATAGTCCACATCTCGGAAACTATAAGAGATAATGCAATTTGGCAACCGGCAATGTTATTAGCATGCCGAATATTACTTGGAATGAGAATTGGAACGAAATCGCCAATAGATAAGACCATTTTACAATTTGGGCCCAAGTTAGAAGCAGAGCCTAAGGTGTAAATTATCGATAGTACATATCTCGGAAACTATAAGAGATAATGCAATTTGGCAACCGGCAATGTAATTAGCATGCCGAATATTACTTGCAATGTGAATTGGAACGAAATCGCCAATAGATAAGACCATTTTACAATTTTTGCCCAAGTTAGAAGCAGAGCCTAAGGTGTAAATTATCGATAGTCCATATCTCGGAAACTATAAGAGATAATGCAATTTGGCAACCGGCAATGTAATTAGCATGCCGAATATTACTTGGAATGTGAATTGGAACGAAATCGCCAATAGATAAGACCATTTTACAATTTGGGCAAAAGTTAGAAGCAGAGCCTAAGGTGTAAATTATTGATAGTCCATATCTCGGAAACTATAAGAGATAATGCAATTTCGCAACCGGCAATGTAATTAGCATGCCGAATATCACTTGGAATGTGAATTGGGACGAAATCGCCAATAGATAAGACCATTTTACAATTTGGGCCCAAGTTAGAAGCAGAGCCTAAAGTGTAAATTATCGATAGTCCATATCTCGGAAACTATAAGAGATAATGCAATTTGGCAACCGGCAATGTAATTAGCATGCCGAATATTACTTGGAATGTGAATTGGAACGAAATCGCCAATAGATAAGACCATTTTACAATTTGGGCCCAAGTTAGAAGCAGAGCCTAAGATGTAAATTATCGATAGTCCATATCTCGGAAACTATAAGAGATAATGCAATTTGGCAACCGGCAATGTAATTAGCATGCCGAATATTACTTGGAATGTGAATTGGAACGAAATCGCCAATAGATAAGACCATTTTACAATTTGGGCCCAAGTTAGAAGCAGAGCCTAAGGTGTAAATTATCGATAGTCCATATCTCGGAAACTATAAGAGATAATGCAATTTGGCAACCGGCAATGTAATTAGCATGCCGAATAATACTTGGAATGTGAATTGGAACGAAATCGCCAATAGATAAGACGATTTTACAATTTGGGCCCAAGTTAGAAGCAGAGCCTAAGATGTAAATTATCGATAGTCCATATCTCGGAAACTATAAGAGATAATGCAATTTGGCAACCGGCAATGTAATTAGCATGCCGAATATTACTTGGAATGTGAATTGGAACGAAATCGCCAATAGATAAGACCATTTTACAATTTGGGCCCAAGTTAGAAGCAGAGACTAAGGTGTAAATTATCGATAGTCCATATCTCGGAAACTATAAGAGATAATGCAATTTGGCAACCGGCAATGTAATTAGCATGCCGAATATTACTTGGAATGTGAATTGGAACGAAATCGCCAATAGGTAAGACCATTTTACAATTTGGGCCCAAGTTAGAAGCAGAGCCTAAGGTGTAAATTATCGATAGTCCATATCTCGGAAACTATAAGAGATAATTCAATTTGGCAACCGTCAATGTAATTAGCATGCCGGATATTACTTGGAATGTGAATTGGAACGAAATCGCCAATAGATAAGGCCATTTTATAATTTGGGCCCAAGTTAGAAGCAGAGCCTAAGGTGTAAATTACCGATAGTCCATATCTCGGAAACTATAAGAGATAATGCAATTTGGCAACCGGCAATATAATTAGCATGCCGAATATTACTTGGAATGTGAATTGGAACGAAATCGCCAATAGATAAGACGATTTTACCATTTGGGCCCAAGTTAGAAGCAGAGCCTAAGGTGTAAATTATCGATAGTCCATATCTCGGAAACTGTAAGAGATAATGCAATTTGGCAACCGGCAATGTAATTAGCATGCCGAATATTACTTGGAATGTGAATTGGAACGAAATCGCCAATAGATAAGACCATTTTACAATTTGGGCCCAAGTTAGAAGCAGAGCCTAAGGTGTAAATTATCGATAGTCCATATCTCGGAAACTATAAGAGATAATGCAATTTGGCAAACGGCAATGTAATTAGCATGCCGAATATTACTTGGAATGTGAATTGGAACGAAATCGCCAATAGGTAAGACCATTTTACAATTTGGGCCCAAGTTAGAAGCAGGGCCTAAGGTGTAAATTATCGATAGTCCATATCTCGGAAACTATAAGAGATAATTCAATTTGGCAACCGGCAATGTAATTAGCATGCCGAATATTACTTGGAATGTGAATTGGAACGAAATCGCCAATAGATAAGACCATTTTACAATTTGGGCCCAAGTTAGAAGCAGGGCCTAAGGTGTAAATTATCGATAGTCCATATCTCGGAAACTATAAGATATAATGCAATTTGGCAACCGGCAATGTAATTAGCATGCCGAATATTACTTGGAATGTGAATTGGAACGAAATCGCCAATAGATAAGACCATTTTGCAATTTGGGCCCAAGTTAGAAGCAGAGCCTAAGGTGTAAATTATCGATAGTCCATATCTCGGAAACTATAAGAGATAATGCAATTTGGCAAACGGCAATGTAATTAGCATGCCGAATATTACTTGGAATGTGAATTGGAACGAAATCGCCAATAGATAAGACCATTTTACAATTTGGGCCCAAGTTAGAAGCAGAGCCTAAGGTGTAAATTATCGATAGTCCATATCTCGGAAACTATAAGAGATAATGCAATTTGGCAACCGGCAATGTAATTAGCATGCCGAATATTAATTGGAATGTGAATTGGAACGAAATCGCCAATAGATAAGACCATTTTACAATTTGGGCCCAAGTTAGAAGCAGAGCCTAAGGTGTAAATTATCGATAGTCCATATCTCGGAAACTATAAGAGATAATGCAATTTGGCAACCGGCAATGTAATTAGCATGCCGAATATTACTTGGAATGTGAATTGGAACGAAATCGCCAATAGGTAAGACCATTTTACAATTTGGGCCCAAGTTAGAAGCAGAGCCTAAGGTGTAAATTATCGATAGTCCATATCTCGGAAACTATAAGAGATAATTCAATTTGGCATCCGGCAATGTAATTAGCATGCCGAATATTACTTGGAATGTGAATTGGAACGAAATCGCCAATAGATAAGACCATTTTACAATTTGGGCCCAAGTTAGAAGCAGAACCTAAGGTGTAAATTATTGATAGTCCATATCTCGGAAACTATAAGAGATAATGCAATTTGGCAACCGGCAATGTAATTAGCATGCCGAATATTACTTGGAATGTGAATTGGAACGAAATCGCCAATAGAGAAGACCATTTTACAATTTGGGCCCAAGTTAGAAGCAGAGCCTAAGGTGTAAATTATCGATAGTCCATATCTCGGAAACTATGAGAGATAATGCAATTTGGCAACCGGCAAAGTAATTAGCATGCCGAATATTACTTGGAATGTGAATTGGAACGAAATCGCCAATAGATAAGACCATTTTACAATTTGGGCCCAAGTTAGAAGCAGAGCCTAAGGTGTAAATTATCGATAGTCCATATCTCGGAAACTATAAGAGATAATGCAATTTGGCAACCGGCAATGTAATTAGCATGCCGAATATTACTTGGAATGTGAATTGGAACGAAATCGCCACTAGATAAGACCATTTTACAATTTGGGCCCAAGTTAGAAGCAGAGCCTAAGGTGTAAATTATCGATAGTCCATATCTCGGAAACTATAAGAGATAATGCAATTTGGCAACCGGCAATGAAATTAGCATGCCGAATATTACTTGGAATGTGAATTGGAACGAAGTCGCCAATAGATAAGACCATTTTACAATTTGGGCCCAAGTTAGAAGCAGAGCCTAAAGTGTAAATTATCGATAGTCCATATCTCGGAAACTATAAGAGATAATGCAATTTGGCAACCGGCAATGTAATTAGCATGCCGAATATTACTTGGAATGTGAATTGGAACGAAATCGCCAATAGATAAGATGATTTTACAATTTGGGCCCAAGTTAGAAGCAGAGCCTAAGATGTAAATTATCGATAGTCCATATCTCGGAAACTATAAGAGATAATGCAATTTGGCAACCGGCAATGTAATTAGCATGCCGAATATTACTTGGAATGTGAATTGGAACGAAATCGCCAATAGATAAGACCATTTTACAATTTGGGCCCAAGTTAGAAGCAGAGCCTAAGGTGTAAATTATCGATAGTCCATAACTCGGAAACTATAAGAGATAATGCAATTTGGCAACCGGCAATGTAATTAGCATGCCGAATATTACTTGGAATGTGAATTGGAACGAAATCGCCAATAGGTAAGACCATTTTACAATTTGGGCCCAAGTTAGAAGCAGAGCCTAAGGTGTAAATTATCGATAGTCCATATCTCGGAAACTATAAGAGATAATTCAATTTGGCAACCGGCAATGTAAATAGCATGCCGGATATTACTTGGAATGTGAATTGGAACGAAATCGCCAATAGATAAGGCCATTTTACAATTTGGGCCCAAGTTAGAAGCAGAGCCTAAGATGTAAATTATCGATAGTCCATATCTCGGAAACTATAAGAGATAATGCAATTTGGCAACCGGCAATGTAATTAGCATGCCGAATATTACTTGGAATGTGAATTGGAACGAAATCGCCAATAGATAAGACCATTTTACAATTTGGGCCCAAGTTAGAAGCAGAGCCTAAGGTGTAAATTATCGATAGTCCATAACTCGGAAACTATAAGAGATAATGCAATTTGGCAACCGGCAATGTAATTAGCATGCCGAATATTACTTGGAATGTGAATTGGAACGAAATCGCCAATAGGTAAGACCATTTTACAATTTGGGCCCAAGTTAGAAGCAGAGCCTAAGGTGTAAATTATCGATAGTCCATATCTCGGAAACTATAAGAGATAATTCAATTTGGCAACCGGCAATGTAAATAGCATGCCGGATATTACTTGGAATGTGAATTGGAACGAAATCGCCAATAGATAAGGCCATTTTACAATTTGGGCCCAAGTTAGAAGCAGAGCCTAAGGTGTAAATTACCGATAGTCCATATCTCGGAAACTATAAGAGATAATGCAATTTGGCAACCGGCAATGTAATTAGCATGCCGAATATTACTTGGAGTGTGAATTGGAACGAAATCGCCAATAGATAAGACCATTTTACAATTTGGGCCCAAGTTAGAAGCAGAGCCTAAGGTGTAAATTATCGATAGTCCATATCTCGGAAACTATAAGAGATAATTCAATTTGGCAACCGGCAATGTAAATAGCATGCCGGATATTACTTGGAATGTGAATTGGAACGAAATCGCCAATAGATAAGGCCATTTTACAATTTGGGCCCAAGTTAGAAGCAGAGCCTAAGGTGTAAATTACCGATAGTCCATATCTCGGAAACTATAAGAGATAATGCAATTTGGCAACCGGCAATGTAATTAGCATGCCGAATATTACTTGGAGTGTGAATTGGAACGAAATCGCCAATAGATAAGACCATTTTACAATTTGGGCCCAAGTTAGAAGCAGAGCCTAAGGTGTAAATTATCGATAGTCCATATCTCGGAAACTATAAGAGATAATTCAATTTGGCAACCGGCAATGTAATTAGCATGCCGAATATTACTTGGAATGTGAATTGGAACGAAATCGCCAATAGATAAGACGATTTTACCATTTGGGCCCAAGTTAGAAGCAGAGCCTAAGGTGTAAATTATCGATAGTCCATATCTCGGAAACTGTAAGAGATAATGCAATTTGGCAACCGGCAATGTAATTAGCATGCCGAATATTACTTGGAATGTGAATTGGAACGAAATCGCCAATAGATAAGACCATTTTACAATTTGGGCCCAAGTTAGAAGCAGAGCCTAAGGTGTAAATTATCGATAGTCCATATCTCGGAAACTATAAGAGATAATGCAATTTGGCAAACGGCAATGTAATTAGCATGCCGAATATTACTTGGAATGTGAATTGGAACGAAATCGCCAATAGGTAAGACCATTTTACAATTTGGGCCCAAGTTAGAAGCAGGGCCTAAGGTGTAAATTATCGATAGTCCATATCTCGGAAACTATAAGAGATAATTCAATTTGGCAACCGGCAATGTAATTAGCATGCCGAATATTACTTGGAATGTGAATTGGAACGAAATCGCCAATAGATAAGACCATTTTACAATTTGGGCCCAAGTTAGAAGCAGGGCCTAAGGTGTAAATTATCGATAGTCCATATCTCGGAAACTATAAGATATAATGCAATTTGGCAACCGGCAATGTAATTAGCATGCCGAATATTACTTGGAATGTGAATTGGAACGAAATCGCCAATAGATAAGACCATTTTGCAATTTGGGCCCAAGTTAGAAGCAGAGCCTAAGGTGTAAATTATCGATAGTCCATATCTTGGAAACTATAAGAGATAATGCAATTTGGCAAACGGCAATGTAATTAGCATGCCGAATATTACTTGGAATGTGAATTGGAACGAAATCGCCAATAGATAAGACCATTTTACAATTTGGGCCCAAGTTAGAAGCAGAGCCTAAGGTGTAAATTATCGATAGTCCATATCTCGGAAACTATAAGAGATAATTCAATTTGGCAACCGGCAATGTAATTAGCATGCCGAATATTACTTGGAATGTGAATTGGAACGAAATCGCCAATAGATAAGACCATTTTACAATTTGGGCCCAAGTTAGAAGCAGAGCCTAAGGTGTAAATTATCGATAGTCCATATCTCGGAAACTATAAGAGATAATGCAATTTGGCAACCGGCAATGTAATTAGCATGCCGAATATTACTTGGAATGTGAATTGGAACGAAACCGCCAATAGATAAGACCATTTTACAATTTGGGCCCAAGTTAGAAGCAGAGCCTAAGGTGTAAATTATCGATAGTCCATATCTCGGAAACTATAAGAGATAATGCAATTTGGCAACCGGCAATGTAATTAGCATGCCGAATATTACTTGGAATGTGAATTGGAACGAAATCGCTAATAGATAAGACCATTTTACAATTTGGGCCCAAGTTAGAAGCAGAGCCTAAGGTGTAAATTATCGATAGTCCATATCTCGGAAACTATAAGAGGTAATGCAATTTGGCAACCGGCAATGTAATTAGCATGCCGAATATTAATTGGAATGTGAATTGGAACGAAATCGCCAATAGATAAGACCATTTTACAATTTGGGCCCAAGTTAGAAGCAGAGCCTAAGGTGTAAATTATCGATAGTCCATATCTCGGAAACTATAAGAGATAATGCAATTTGGCAACCGGCAATGTAATTAGCATGCCGAATATTACTTGGAATGTGAATTGGAACGAAATCGCCAATAGATAAGACCATTTTACAATTTGGGCCCAAGTTAGAAGCAGAGATTAAGGTGTAAATTATCGATAGTCCATATCTCGGAAACTATAAGAGATAATGCAATTTGGCAAACGGCAATGTAATTAGCATGCCGAATATTACTTGGAATGTGAATTGGAACGAAATCGCCAATAGGTAAGACCATTTTACAATTTGGGCCCAAGTTAGAAGCAGAGCCTAAGGTGTAAATTATCGATAGTCCATATCTCGGAAACTATAAGAGATAATTCAATTTGGCAACCGGCAATGTAATTAGCATGCCGAATATTACTTGGAATGTGAATTGGAACGAAATCGCCAATAGATAAGACCATTTTACAATTTGGGCCCAAGTTAGAAGCAGGGCCTAAGGTGTAAATTATCGATAGTCCATATCTCGGAAACTATAAGGTATAATGCAATTTGGCAACCGGCAATGTAATTAGCATGCCGAATATTACTTGGAATGTGAATTGGAACGAAATCGCCAATAGATAAGACCATTTTGCAATTTGGGCCCAAGTTAGAAGCAGAGCCTAAGGTGTAAATTATCGATAGTCCATATCTCGGAAACTATAAGAGATAATGCAATTTGGCAAACGGCAATGTAATTAGCATGCCGAATATTACTTGGAATGTGAATTGGAACGAAATCGCCAATAGATAAGACCATTTTACAATTTGGGCCCAAGTTAGGAGCAGAGCCTAAGGTGTAAATTATCGATAGTCCATATCTCGGAAACTATAAGAGATAAGGCAATTTGGCAACCGGCAATGTAATTAGCATGCCGAATATTAATTGGAATGTGAATTGGAACGAAATCGCCAATAGATAAGACCACTTTACAATTTGGGCCCAAGTTAGAAGCAGAGCCTAAGGTGTAAATTATCGATAGTCCATATCTCGGAAACTATAAGAGATAATGCAATTTGGCAACCGGCAAAGTAATTAGCATGCCGAATATTACTTGGAATGTGAATTGGAACGAAATCGCCAATAGATAAGACCATTTTACAATTTGGGCCCAAGTTAGAAGCAGAGCCTAAGGTGTAAATTATCGATAGTCCATATCTCGGAAACTATAAGAGATAATGCAATTTGGCAACCGGCAATGTAATTAGCATGCCGAATATTACTTGGAATGTGAATTGGAACGAAATCGCCACTAGATAAGACTATTTTACAATTTGGGCCCAAGTTAGAAGCAGAGCCTAAGGTGTAAATTATCGATAGTCCATATCTCGGAAACTATAAGAGATAATGCAATTTGGCAACCTGCAATGTAATTAGCATGCCGAATATTACTTGGAATGTGAATTGGAACGAAATCGCCAATAGATAAGACCATTTTACAATTTGGGCCCAAGTTAGAAGCAGAGCCTAAGGTGTAAATTATCGATAGTCCATATCTCGGAAACTATAAGAGATAATGCAATTTGGCAACCGGCAATGTAATTAGCATGCCGAATATTACTTGGAATGTGAATTGGAACGAAATCGCCAATAGATAAGACCATTTTACAATTTGTGCCCAAGTTAGAAGCAGAGCCTAAGGTGTAAATTATTGATAGTCCATATCTCGGAAACTATAAGAGATAATGCAATTTCGCAACCGGCAATGTAATTAGCATGCCGAATATTACTTGGAGTGTGAATTGGAACGAAATCGCCAATAGATAAGACCATTTTACAATTTGGGCCCAAGTTAGAAGCAGAGCCTAAGGTGTAAATTATCGATAGTCCATATCTCGGAAACTATGAGAGATAATGCAATTTGGCAACCGGCAATGTAATTAGCATGCCGAATATTACTTGGAATGTGAATTGGAACGAAATCGCCAATAGATAAGACCATTTTACTATTTGGGCCCAAGTTAGAAGCAGAGCCTAAGGTGTAAATTATCGATAGTCCATATCTCGGAAACTATAAGAGATAATGCAATTTGGCAACTGGCAATGTAATTAGCATGCCGAATATTACTTGGAATGTGAATTGGAACGAAATCGCCAATAGATAAGACCATTTTACAATTTGGGCCCAAGTTAGAAGCAGAGCCTAAGGTGTAAATTATCGATAGTCCATATCTCGGAAACTATAAGAGATAATGCAATTTGGCAACCGGCAATGTAATTAGCATGCCGAATATTACTTGGAATGTGAATTGGAACGAAATCGCCAATAGATAAGACCATTTTACAATTTGTGCCCAAGTTAGAAGCAGAGCCTAAGGTGTAAATTATTGATAGTCCATATCTCGGAAACTATAAGAGATAATGCAATTTCGCAACCGGCAATGTAATTAGCATGCCGAATATTACTTGGAGTGTGAATTGGAACGAAATCGCCAATAGATAAGACCATTTTACAATTTGGGCCCAAGTTAGAAGCAGAGCCTAAGGTGTAAATTATCGATAGTCCATATCTCGGAAACTATAAGAGATAATTCAATTTGGCAACCGGCAATGTAATTAGCATGCCGAATATTACTTGGAATGTGAATTGGAACGAAATCGCCAATAGATAAGACCATTTTACAATTTGGGCCCAAGTTAGAAGCAGAGCCTAAGGTGTAAATTATCGATAGTCCATATCTCGGAAACTATAAGAGATAATGCAATTTGGCAACCGGCAATGTAATTAGCATGCCGAATATTACTTGGAATGTGAATTGGAACGAAACCGCCAATAGATAAGACCATTTTACAATTTGGGCCCAAGTTAGAAGCAGAGCCTAAGGTGTAAATTATCGATAGTCCATATCTCGGAAACTATAAGAGATAATGCAATTTGGCAACCGGCAATGTAATTAGCATGCCGAATATTACTTGGAATGTGAATTGGAACGAAATCGCTAATAGATAAGACCATTTTACAATTTGGGCCCAAGTTAGAAGCAGAGCCTAAGGTGTAAATTATCGATAGTCCATATCTCGGAAACTATAAGAGGTAATGCAATTTGGCAACCGGCAATGTAATTAGCATGCCGAATATTAATTGGAATGTGAATTGGAACGAAATCGCCAATAGATAAGACCATTTTACAATTTGGGCCCAAGTTAGAAGCAGAGCCTAAGGTGTAAATTATCGATAGTCCATATCTCGGAAACTATAAGAGATAATGCAATTTGGCAACCGGCAATGTAATTAGCATGCCGAATATTACTTGGAATGTGAATTGGAACGAAATCGCCAATAGATAAGACCATTTTACAATTTGGGCCCAAGTTAGAAGCAGAGCCTACGGTGTAAATTATCGATAGTCCATATCTCGGAAACTATAAGAGATAATGCAATTTGGCAACCGGCAATGTAATTAGCATGCCGAATATTACTTGGAATGTGAATTGGAACGAAATCGCCAATAGATAAGACCATTTTACAATTTGGGCCCAAGTTAGAAGCAGAGCCTAAGGTGTAAATTATTGATAGTCCATATCTCGGAAACTATAAGAGATAATGCAATTTCGCAACCGGCAATGTAATTAGCATGCCGAATATTACTTGGAGTGTGAATTGGAACGAAATCGCCAATAGATAAGACCATTTTACAATTTGGGCCCAAGTTAGAAGCAGAGCCTAAGCTGTAAATTATCGATAGTCCACATCTCGGAAACTATAAGAGATAATGCAATTTGGCAACCGGCAATGTTATTAGCATGCCGAATATTACTTGGAATGAGAATTGGAACGAAATTGCCAATAGATAAGACCATTTTACAATTTGGGCCCAAGTTAGAAGCAGAGCCTAAGGTGTAAATTATCGATAGTACATATCTCGGAAACTATAAGAGATAATGCAATTTGGCAACCGGCAATGTAATTAGCATGCCGAATATTACTTGCAATGTGAATTGGAACGAAATCGCCAATAGATAAGACCATTTTACAATTTTTGCCCAAGTTAGAAGCAGAGCCTAAGGTGTAAATTATCGATAGTCCATATCTCGGAAACTATAAGAGATAATGCAATTTGGCAACCGGCAATGTAATTAGCATGCCGAATATTACTTGGAATGTGAATTGGAACGAAATCGCCAATAGATAAGACCATTTTACAATTTGGGCAAAAGTTAGAAGCAGAGCCTAAGGTGTAAATAATTGATAGTCCATATCTCGGAAACTATAAGAGATAATGCAATTTCGCAACCGGCAATGTAATTAGCATGCCGAATATCACTTGGAATGTGAATTGGGACGAAATCGCCAATAGATAAGACCATTTTACAATTTGGGCCCAAGTTAGAAGCAGAGCCTAAAGTGTAAATTATCGATAGTCCATATCTCGGAAACTATAAGAGATAATGCAATTTGGCAACCGGCAATGTAATTAGCATGCCGAATATTACTTGGAATGTGAATTGGAACGAAATCGCCAATAGATAAGACCATTTTACAATTTGGGCCCAAGTTAGAAGCAGAGCCTAAGATGTAAATTATCGATAGTCCATATCTCGGAAACTATAAGAGATAATGCAATTTGGCAACCGGCAATGTAATTAGCATGCCGAATATTACTTGGAATGTGAATTGGAACGAAATCGCCAATAGATAAGACGATTTTACAATTTGGGCCCAAGTTAGAAGCAGAGCCTAAGATGTAAATTATCGATAGTCCATATCTCGGAAACTATAAGAGATAATGCAATTTGGCAACCGGCAATGTAATTAGCATGCCGAATATTACTTGGAATGTGAATTGGAACGAAATCGCCAATAGATAAGACGATTTTACAATTTGGGCCCAAGTTAGAAGCAGAGCCTAAGGTGTAAATTATCGATAGTCCATATCTCGGAAACTATAAGAGATAATGCAATTTGGCAACCGGCAATGTAATTAGCATGCCGAATAATACTTGGAATGTGAATTGGAACGAAATCGCCAATAGATAAGACGATTTTACAATTTGGGCCCAAGTTAGAAGCAGAGCCTAAGATGTAAATTATCGATAGTCCATATCTCGGAAACTATAAGAGATAATGCAATTTGGCAACCGGCAATGTAATTAGCATGCCGAATATTACTTGGAATGTGAATTGGAACGAAATCGCCAATAGATAAGACGATTTTACCATTTGGGCCCAAGTTAGAAGCAGAGCCTAAGGTGTAAATTATCGATAGTCCATATCTCGGAAACTGTAAGAGATAATGCAATTTGGCAACCGGCAATGTAATTAGCATGCCGAATATTACTTGGAATGTGAATTGGAACGAAATCGCCAATAGATAAGACCATTTTACAATTTGGGCCCAAGTTAGAAGCAGAGCCTAAGATGTAAATTATCGATAGTCCATATCTCGGAAACTATAAGAGATAATGCAATTTGGCAACCGGCAATGTAATTAGCATGCCGAATATTACTTGGAATGTGAATTGGAACGAAATCGCCAATAGATAAGACCATTTTACAATTTGGGCCCAAGTTAGAAGCAGAGACTAAGGTGTAAATTATCGATAGTCCATATCTCGGAAACTATAAGAGATAATGCAATTTGGCAACCGGCAATGTAATTAGCATGCCGAATATTACTTGGAATGTGAATTGGAACGAAATCGCCAATAGGTAAGACCATTTTACAATTTGGGCCCAAGTTAGAAGCAGAGCCTAAGGTGTAAATTATCGATAGTCCATATCTCGGAAACTATAAGAGATAATTCAATTTGGCAACCGTCAATGTAATTAGCATGCCGGATATTACTTGGAATGTGAATTGGAACGAAATCGCCAATAGATAAGACCATTTTATAATTTGGGCCCAAGTTAGAAGCAGAGCCTAAGGTGTAAATTACCGATAGTCCATATCTCGGAAACTATAAGAGATAATGCAATTTGGCAACCGGCAATGTAATTAGCATGCCGAATATTACTTGGAATGTGAATTGGAACGAAATCGCCAATAGATAAGACGATTTTACCATTTGGGCCCAAGTTAGAAGCAGAGCCTAAGGTGTAAATTATCGATAGTCCATATCTCGGAAACTGTAAGAGATAATGCAATTTGGCAACCGGCAATGTAATTAGCATGCCGAATATTACTTGGAATGTGAATTGGAACGAAATCGCCAATAGATAAGACCATTTTACAATTTGGGCCCAAGTTAGAAGCAGAGCCTAAGGTGTAAATTATCGATAGTCCATATCTCGGAAACTATAAGAGATAATGCAATTTGGCAAACGGCAATGTAATTAGCATGCCGAATATTACTTGGAATGTGAATTGGAACGAAATCGCCAATAGGTAAGACCATTTTACAATTTGGGCCCAAGTTAGAAGCAGGGCCTAAGGTGTAAATTATCGATAGTCCATATCTCGGAAACTATAAGAGATAATTCAATTTGGCAACCGGCAATGTAATTAGCATGCCGAATATTACTTGGAATATGAATTGGAACGAAATCGCCAATAGATAAGACCATTTTACAATTTGGGCCCAAGTTAGAAGCAGGGCCTAAGGTGTAAATTATCGATAGTCCATATCTCGGAAACTATAAGATATAATGCAATTTGGCAACCGGCAATGTAATTAGCATGCCGAATATTACTTGGAATGTGAATTGGAACGAAATCGCCAATAGATAAGACCATTTTGCAATTTGGGCCCAAGTTAGAAGCAGAGCCTAAGGTGTAAATTATCGATAGTCCATATCTTGGAAACTATAAGAGATAATGCAATTTGGCAAACGGCAATGTAATTAGCATGCCGAATATTACTTGGAATGTGAATTGGAACGAAATCGCCAATAGATAAGACCATTTTACAATTTGGGCCCAAGTTAGAAGCAGAGCCTAAGGTGTAAATTATCGATAGTCCATATCTCGGAAACTATAAGAGATAATGCAATTTGGCAACCGGCAATGTAATTAGCATGCCGAATATTAATTGGAATGTGAATTGGAACGAAATCGCCAATAGATAAGACCATTTTACAATTTGGGCCCAAGTTAGAAGCAGAGCCTAAGGTGTAAATTATCGATAGTCCATATCTCGGAAACTCTAAGAGATAATGCAATTTGGCAACCGGCAATGTAATTAGCATGCCGAATATTACTTGGAATGTGAATTGGAACGAAATCGCCAATAGATAAGACCATTTTACAATTTGGGCCCAAGTTAGAAGCAGAGCCTAAGGTGTAAATTATTGATAGTCCATATCTCGGAAACTATAAGAGATAATGCAATTTCGCAACCGGCAATGTAATTAGCATGCCGAATATTACTTGGAGTGTGAATTGGAACGAAATCGCCAATAGATAAGACCATTTTACAATTTGGGCCCAAGTTAGAAGCAGAGCCTAAGCTGTAAATTATCGATAGTCCACATCTCGGAAACTATAAGAGATAATGCAATTTGGCAACCGGCAATGTTATTAGCATGCCGAATATTACTTGGAATGAGAATTGGAACGAAATCGCCAATAGATAAGACCATTTTACAATTTGGGCCCAAGTTAGAAGCAGAGCCTAAGGTGTAAATTATCGATAGTACATATCTCGGAAACTATAAGAGATAATGCAATTTGGCAACCGGCAATGTAATTAGCATGCCGAATATTACTTGCAATGTGAATTGGAACGAAATCGCCAATAGATAAGACCATTTTACAATTTTTGCCCAAGTTAGAAGCAGAGCCTAAGGTGTAAATTATCGATAGTCCATATCTCGGAAACTATAAGAGATAATGCAATTTGGCAACCGGCAATGTAATTAGCATGCCGAATATTACTTGGAATGTGAATTGGAACGAAATCGCCAATAGATAAGACCATTTTACAATTTGGGCAAAAGTTAGAAGCAGAGCCTAAGGTGTAAATTATTGATAGTCCATATCTCGGAAACTATAAGAGATAATGCAATTTCGCAACCGGCAATGTAATTAGCATGCCGAATATCACTTGGAATGTGAATTGGGACGAAATCGCCAATAGATAAGACCATTTTACAATTTGGGCCCAAGTTAGAAGCAGAGCCTAAAGTGTAAATTATCGATAGTCCATATCTCGGAAACTATAAGAGATAATGCAATTTGGCAACCGGCAATGTAATTAGCATGCCGAATATTACTTGGAATGTGAATTGGAACGAAATCGCCAATAGATAAGACCATTTTACAATTTGGGCCCAAGTTAGAAGCAGAGCCTAAGATGTAAATTATCGATAGTCCATATCTCGGAAACTATAAGAGATAATGCAATTTGGCAACCGGCAATGTAATTAGCATGCCGAATATTACTTGGAATGTGAATTGGAACGAAATCGCCAATAGATAAGACCATTTTACAATTTGGGCCCAAGTTAGAAGCAGAGCCTAAGGTGTAAATTATCGATAGTCCATATCTCGGAAACTATAAGAGATAATGCAATTTGGCAACCGGCAATGTAATTAGCATGCCGAATAATACTTGGAATGTGAATTGGAACGAAATCGCCAATAGATAAGACGATTTTACAATTTGGGCCCAAGTTAGAAGCAGAGCCTAAGATGTAAATTATCGATAGTCCATATCTCGGAAACTATAAGAGATAATGCAATTTGGCAACCGGCAATGTAATTAGCATGCCGAATATTACTTGGAATGTGAATTGGAACGAAATCGCCAATAGATAAGACCATTTTACAATTTGGGCCCAAGTTAGAAGCAGAGACTAAGGTGTAAATTATCGATAGTCCATATCTCGGAAACTATAAGAGATAATGCAATTTGGCAACCGGCAATGTAATTAGCATGCCGAATATTACTTGGAATGTGAATTGGAACGAAATCGCCAATAGGTAAGACCATTTTACAATTTGGGCCCAAGTTAGAAGCAGAGCCTAAGGTGTAAATTATCGATAGTCCATATCTCGGAAACTATAAGAGATAATTCAATTTGGCAACCGTCAATGTAATTAGCATGCCGGATATTACTTGGAATGTGAATTGGAACGAAATCGCCAATAGATAAGACCATTTTATAATTCGGGCCCAAGTTAGAAGCAGAGCCTAAGGTGTAAATTACCGATAGTCCATATCTCGGAAACTATAAGAGATAATGCAATTTGGCAACCGGCAATATAATTAGCATGCCGAATATTACTTGGAATGTGAATTGGAACGAAATCGCCAATAGATAAGACGATTTTACCATTTGGGCCCAAGTTAGAAGCAGAGCCTAAGGTGTAAATTATCGATAGTCCATATCTCGGAAACTGTAAGAGATAATGCAATTTGGCAACCGGCAATGTAATTAGCATGCCGAATATTACTTGGAATGTGAATTGGAACGAAATCGCCAATAGATAAGACCATTTTACAATTTGGGCCCAAGTTAGAAGCAGAGCCTAAGGTGTAAATTATCGATAGTCCATATCTCGGAAACTATAAGAGATAATGCAATTTGGCAAACGGCAATGTAATTAGCATGCCGAATATTACTTGGAATGTGAATTGGAACGAAATCGCCAATAGGTAAGACCATTTTACAATTTGGGCCCAAGTTAGAAGCAGGGCCTAAGGTGTAAATTATCGATAGTCCATATCTCGGAAACTATAAGAGATAATTCAATTTGGCAACCGGCAATGTAATTAGCATGCCGAATATTACTTGGAATGTGAATTGGAACGAAATCGCCAATAGATAAGACCATTTTGCAATTTGGGCCCAAGTTAGAAGCAGAGCCTAAGGTGTAAATTATCGATAGTCCATATCTCGGAAACTATAAGAGATAATGCAATTTGGCAAACGGCAATGTAATTAGCATGCCGAATATTACTTGGAATGTGAATTGGAACGAAATCGCCAATAGATAAGACCATTTTACAATTTGGGCCCAAGTTAGAAGCAGAGCCTAAGGTGTAAATTATCGATAGTCCATATCTCGGAAACTATAAGAGATAATGCAATTTGGCAACCGGCAATGTAATTAGCATGCCGAATATTAATTGGAATGTGAATTGGAACGAAATCGCCAATAGATAAGACCATTTTACAATTTGGGCCCAAGTTAGAAGCAGAGACTAAGGTGTAAATTATCGATAGTCCATATCTCGGAAACTATAAGAGATAATGCAATTTGGCAACCGGCAATGTAATTAGCATGCCGAATATTACTTGGAATGTGAATTGGAACGAAATCGCCAATAGGTAAGACCATTTTACAATTTGGGCCCAAGTTAGAAGCAGAGCCTAAGGTGTAAATTATCGATAGTCCATATCTCGGAAACTATAAGAGATAATTCAATTTGGCAACCGTCAATGTAATTAGCATGCCGGATATTACTTGGAATGTGAATTGGAACGAAATCGCCAATAGATAAGACCATTTTATAATTTGGGCCCAAGTTAGAAGCAGAGCCTAAGGTGTAAATTACCGATAGTCCATATCTCGGAAACTATAAGAGATAATGCAATTTGGCAACCGGCAATGTAATTAGCATGCCGAATATTACTTGGAATGTGAATTGGAACGAAATCGCCAATAGATAAGACGATTTTACCATTTGGGCCCAAGTTAGAAGCAGAGCCTAAGGTGTAAATTATCGATAGTCCATATCTCGGAAACTGTAAGAGATAATGCAATTTGGCAACCGGCAATGTAATTAGCATGCCGAATATTACTTGGAATGTGAATTGGAACGAAATCGCCAATAGATAAGACCATTTTACAATTTGGGCCCAAGTTAGAAGCAGAGCCTAAGGTGTAAATTATCGATAGTCCATATCTCGGAAACTATAAGAGATAATGCAATTTGGCAAACGGCAATGTAATTAGCATGCCGAATATTACTTGGAATGTGAATTGGAACGAAATCGCCAATAGGTAAGACCATTTTACAATTTGGGCCCAAGTTAGAAGCAGGGCCTAAGGTGTAAATTATCGATAGTCCATATCTCGGAAACTATAAGAGATAATTCAATTTGGCAACCGGCAATGTAATTAGCATGCCGAATATTACTTGGAATGTGAATTGGAACGAAATCGCCAATAGATAAGACCATTTTACAATTTGGGCCCAAGTTAGAAGCAGGGCCTAAGGTGTAAATTATCGATAGTCCATATCTCGGAAACTATAAGATATAATGCAATTTGGCAACCGGCAATGTAATTAGCATGCCGAATATTACTTGGAATGTGAATTGGAACGAAATCGCCAATAGATAAGACCATTTTGCAATTTGGGCCCAAGTTAGAAGCAGAGCCTAAGGTGTAAATTATCGATAGTCCATATCTTGGAAACTATAAGAGATAATGCAATTTGGCAACCGGCAATGTAATTAGCATGCCGAATATTACTTGGAATGTGAATTGGAACGAAATCGCCAATAGATAAGACCATTTTACAATTTGGGCCCAAGTTAGAAGCAGAGCCTAAGGTGTAAATTATTGATAGTCCATATCTCGGAAACTATAAGAGATAATGCAATTTCGCAACCGGCAATGTAATTAGCATGCCGAATATTACTTGGAGTGTGAATTGGAACGAAATCGCCAATAGATAAGACCATTTTACAATTTGGGCCCAAGTTAGAAGCAGAGC
The DNA here is from genome assembly GCF_030347505.1 of Rhynchophorus ferrugineus. NCBI lineage: Eukaryota > Metazoa > Arthropoda > Insecta > Coleoptera > Curculionidae > Rhynchophorus > Rhynchophorus ferrugineus. The sequence goes on along the minus strand of NW_027472812.1, from coordinate 103,391 downwards.
CTAAGCTGTAAATTATCGATAGTCCACATCTCGGAAACTATAAGAGATAATGCAATTTGGCAACCGGCAATGTTATTAGCATGCCGAATATTACTTGGAATGAGAATTGGAACGAAATCGCCAATAGATAAGACCATTTTACAATTTGGGCCCAAGTTAGAAGCAGAGCCTAAGGTGTAAATTATCGATAGTACATATCTCGGAAACTATAAGAGATAATGCAATTTGGCAACCGGCAATGTAATTAGCATGCCGAATATTACTTGCAATGTGAATTGGAACGAAATCGCCAATAGATAAGACCATTTTACAATTTTTGCCCAAGTTAGAAGCAGAGCCTAAGGTGTAAATTATCGATAGTCCATATCTCGGAAACTATAAGAGATAATGCAATTTGGCAACCGGCAATGTAATTAGCATGCCGAATATTACTTGGAATGTGAATTGGAACGAAATCGCCAATAGATAAGACCATTTTACAATTTGGGCAAAAGTTAGAAGCAGAGCCTAAGGTGTAAATTATTGATAGTCCATATCTCGGAAACTATAAGAGATAATGCAATTTCGCAACCGGCAATGTAATTAGCATGCCGAATATCACTTGGAATGTGAATTGGGACGAAATCGCCAATAGATAAGACCATTTTACAATTTGGGCCCAAGTTAGAAGCAGAGCCTAAAGTGTAAATTATCGATAGTCCATATCTCGGAAACTATAAGAGATAATGCAATTTGGCAACCGGTAATGTAATTAGCATGCCGAATATTACTTGGAATGTGAATTGGAACGAAATCGCCAATAGATAAGACCATTTTACAATTTGGGCCCAAGTTAGAAGCAGAGCCTAAGATGTAAATTATCGATAGTCCATATCTCGGAAACTATAAGAGATAATGCAATTTGGCAACCGGCAATGTAATTAGCATGCCGAATATTACTTGGAATGTGAATTGGAACGAAATCGCCAATAGATAAGACCATTTTACAATTTGGGCCCAAGTTAGAAGCAGAGCCTAAGGTGTAAATTATCGATAGTCCATATCTCGGAAACTATAAGAGATAATGCAATTTGGCAACCGGCAATGTAATTAGCATGCCGAATAATACTTGGAATGTGAATTGGAACGAAATCGCCAATAGATAAGACGATTTTACAATTTGGGCCCAAGTTAGAAGCAGAGCCTAAGATGTAAATTATCGATAGTCCATATCTCGGAAACTATAAGAGATAATGCAATTTGGCAACCGGCAATGTAATTAGCATGCCGAATATTACTTGGAATGTGAATTGGAACGAAATCGCCAATAGATAAGACCATTTTACAATTTGGGCCCAAGTTAGAAGCAGAGACTAAGGTGTAAATTATCGATAGTCCATATCTCGGAAACTATAAGAGATAATGCAATTTGGCAACCGGCAATGTAATTAGCATGCCGAATATTACTTGGAATGTGAATTGGAACGAAATCGCCAATAGGTAAGACCATTTTACAATTTGGGCCCAAGTTAGAAGCAGAGCCTAAGGTGTAAATTATCGATAGTCCATATCTCGGAAACTATAAGAGATAATTCAATTTGGCAACCGTCAATGTAATTAGCATGCCGGATATTACTTGGAATGTGAATTGGAACGAAATCGCCAATAGATAAGACCATTTTATAATTTGGGCCCAAGTTAGAAGCAGAGCCTAAGGTGTAAATTACCGATAGTCCATATCTCGGAAACTATAAGAGATAATGCAATTTGGCAACCGGCAATATAATTAGCATGCCGAATATTACTTGGAATGTGAATTGGAACGAAATCGCCAATAGATAAGACGATTTTACCATTTGGGCCCAAGTTAGAAGCAGAGCCTAAGGTGTAAATTATCGATAGTCCATATCTCGGAAACTGTAAGAGATAATGCAATTTGGCAACCGGCAATGTAATTAGCATGCCGAATATTACTTGGAATGTGAATTGGAACGAAATCGCCAATAGATAAGACCATTTTACAATTTGGGCCCAAGTTAGAAGCAGAGCCTAAGGTGTAAATTATCGATAGTCCATATCTCGGAAACTATAAGAGATAATGCAATTTGGCAAACGGCAATGTAATTAGCATGCCGAATATTACTTGGAATGTGAATTGGAACGAAATCGCCAATAGGTAAGACCATTTTACAATTTGGGCCCAAGTTAGAAGCAGGGCCTAAGGTGTAAATTATCGATAGTCCATATCTCGGAAACTATAAGAGATAATTCAATTTGGCAACCGGCAATGTAATTAGCATGCCGAATATTACTTGGAATGTGAATTGGAACGAAATCGCCAATAGATAAGACCATTTTACAATTTGGGCCCAAGTTAGAAGCAGGGCCTAAGGTGTAAATTATCGATAGTCCATATCTCGGAAACTATAAGATATAATGCAATTTGGCAACCGGCAATGTAATTAGCATGCCGAATATTACTTGGAATGTGAATTGGAACGAAATCGCCAATAGATAAGACCATTTTGCAATTTGGGCCCAAGTTAGAAGCAGAGCCTAAGGTGTAAATTATCGATAGTCCATATCTCGGAAACTATAAGAGATAATGCAATTTGGCAAACGGCAATGTAATTAGCATGCCGAATATTACTTGGAATGTGAATTGGAACGAAATCGCCAATAGATAAGACCATTTTACAATTTGGGCCCAAGTTAGAAGCAGAGCCTAAGGTGTAAATTATCGATAGTCCATATCTCGGAAACTATAAGAGATAATGCAATTTGGCAACCGGCAATGTAATTAGCATGCCGAATATTAATTGGAATGTGAATTGGAACGAAATCGCCAATAGATAAGACCATTTTACAATTTGGGCCCAAGTTAGAAGCAGAGCCTAAGGTGTAAATTATCGATAGTCCATATCTCGGAAACTATAAGAGATAATGCAATTTGGCAACCGGCAATGTAATTAGCATGCCGAATATTACTTGGAATGTGAATTGGAACGAAATCGCCAATAGGTAAGACCATTTTACAATTTGGGCCCAAGTTAGAAGCAGAGCCTAAGGTGTAAATTATCGATAGTCCATATCTCGGAAACTATAAGAGATAATTCAATTTGGCATCCGGCAATGTAATTAGCATGCCGAATATTACTTGGAATGTGAATTGGAACGAAATCGCCAATAGATAAGACCATTTTACAATTTGGGCCCAAGTTAGAAGCAGAACCTAAGGTGTAAATTATTGATAGTCCATATCTCGGAAACTATAAGAGATAATGCAATTTGGCAACCGGCAATGTAATTAGCATGCCGAATATTACTTGGAATGTGAATTGGAACGAAATCGCCAATAGAGAAGACCATTTTACAATTTGGGCCCAAGTTAGAAGCAGAGCCTAAGGTGTAAATTATCGATAGTCCATATCTCGGAAACTATGAGAGATAATGCAATTTGGCAACCGGCAAAGTAATTAGCATGCCGAATATTACTTGGAATGTGAATTGGAACGAAATCGCCAATAGATAAGACCATTTTACAATTTGGGCCCAAGTTAGAAGCAGAGCCTAAGGTGTAAATTATCGATAGTCCATATCTCGGAAACTATAAGAGATAATGCAATTTGGCAACCGGCAATGTAATTAGCATGCCGAATATTACTTGGAATGTGAATTGGAACGAAATCGCCACTAGATAAGACCATTTTACAATTTGGGCCCAAGTTAGAAGCAGAGCCTAAGGTGTAAATTATCGATAGTCCATATCTCGGAAACTATAAGAGATAATGCAATTTGGCAACCTGCAATGTAATTAGCATGCCGAATATTACTTGGAATGTGAATTGGAACGAAATCACCAATAGATAAGACCATTTTACAATTTGGGCCCAAGTTAGAAGCAGAGCCTAAGGTGTAAATTATCGATAGTCCATATCTCGGAAACTATAAGAGATAATGCAATTTGGCAACCGGCAATGAAATTAGCATGCCGAATATTACTTGGAATGTGAATTGGAACGAAGTCGCCAATAGATAAGACCATTTTACAATTTGGGCCCAAGTTAGAAGCAGAGCCTAAAGTGTAAATTATCGATAGTCCATATCTCGGAAACTATAAGAGATAATGCAATTTGGCAACCGGCAATGTAATTAGCATGCCGAATATTACTTGGAATGTGAATTGGAACGAAATCGCCAATAGATAAGACCATTTTACAATTTGGGCCCAAGTTAGAAGCAGAGCCTAAGGTGTAAATTATCGATAGTCCATAACTCGGAAACTATAAGAGATAATGCAATTTGGCAACCGGCAATGTAATTAGCATGCCGAATATTACTTGGAATGTGAATTGGAACGAAATCGCCAATAGGTAAGACCATTTTACAATTTGGGCCCAAGTTAGAAGCAGAGCCTAAGGTGTAAATTATCGATAGTCCATATCTCGGAAACTATAAGAGATAATTCAATTTGGCAACCGGCAATGTAAATAGCATGCCGGATATTACTTGGAATGTGAATTGGAACGAAATCGCCAATAGATAAGGCCATTTTACAATTTGGGCCCAAGTTAGAAGCAGAGCCTAAGATGTAAATTATCGATAGTCCATATCTCGGAAACTATAAGAGATAATGCAATTTGGCAACCGGCAATGTAATTAGCATGCCGAATATTACTTGGAATGTGAATTGGAACGAAATCGCCAATAGATAAGACCATTTTACAATTTGGGCCCAAGTTAGAAGCAGAGCCTAAGGTGTAAATTATCGATAGTCCATAACTCGGAAACTATAAGAGATAATGCAATTTGGCAACCGACAATGTAATTAGCATGCCGAATATTACTTGGAATGTGAATTGGAACGAAATCGCCAATAGGTAAGACCATTTTACAATTTGGGCCCAAGTTAGAAGCAGAGCCTAAGGTGTAAATTATCGATAGTCCATATCTCGGAAACTATAAGAGATAATTCAATTTGGCAACCGGCAATGTAAATAGCATGCCGGATATTACTTGGAATGTGAATTGGAACGAAATCGCCAATAGATAAGGCCATTTTACAATTTGGGCCCAAGTTAGAAGCAGAGCCTAAGGTGTAAATTACCGATAGTCCATATCTCGGAAACTATAAGAGATAATGCAATTTGGCAACCGGCAATGTAATTAGCATGCCGAATATTACTTGGAGTGTGAATTGGAACGAAATCGCCAATAGATAAGACCATTTTACAATTTGGGCCCAAGTTAGAAGCAGAGCCTAAGGTGTAAATTATCGATAGTCCATATCTCGGAAACTATAAGAGATAATTCAATTTGGCAACCGGCAATGTAATTAGCATGCCGAATATTACTTGGAATGTGAATTGGAACGAAATCGCCAATAGATAAGACCATTTTACAATTTGGGCCCAAGTTAGAAGCAGAGCCTAAGGTGTAAATTATCGATAGTCCATATCTCGGAAACTATAAGAGATAATGCAATTTGGCAACCGGCAATGTAATTAGCATGCCGAATATTACTTGGAATGTGAATTGGAACGAAACCGCCAATAGATAAGACCATTTTACAATTTGGGCCCAAGTTAGAAGCAGAGCCTAAGGTGTAAATTATCGATAGTCCATATCTCGGAAACTATAAGAGATAATGCAATTTGGCAACCGGCAATGTAATTAGCATGCCGAATATTACTTGGAATGTGAATTGGAACGAAATCGCTAATAGATAAGACCATTTTACAATTTGGGCCCAAGTTAGAAGCAGAGCCTAAGGTGTAAATTATCGATAGTCCATATCTCGGAAACTATAAGAGGTAATGCAATTTGGCAACCGGCAATGTAATTAGCATGCCGAATATTAATTGGAATGTGAATTGGAACGAAATCGCCAATAGATAAGACCATTTTACAATTTGGGCCCAAGTTAGAAGCAGAGCCTAAGGTGTAAATTATTGATAGTCCATATCTCGGAAACTATAAGAGATAATGCAATTTGGCAACCGGCAATGTAATTAGCATGCCGAATATTACTTGGAATGTGAATTGGAACGAAATCGCCAATAGATAAGACCATTTTACAATTTGGGCCCAAGTTAGAAGCAGAGCCTACGGTGTAAATTATCGATAGTCCATATCTCGGAAACTATAAGAGATAATGCAATTTGGCAACCGGCAATGTAATTAGCATGCCGAATATTACTTGGAATGTGAATTGGAACGAAATCGCCAATAGATAAGACCATTTTACAATTTGGGCCCAAGTTAGAAGCAGAGCCTAAGGTGTAAATTATTGATAGTCCATATCTCGGAAACTATAAGAGATAATGCAATTTCGCAACCGGCAATGTAATTAGCATGCCGAATATTACTTGGAGTGTGAATTGGAACGAAATCGCCAATAGATAAGACCATTTTACAATTTGGGCCCAAGTTAGAAGCAGAGCCTAAGCTGTAAATTATCGATAGTCCACATCTCGGAAACTATAAGAGATAATGCAATTTGGCAACCGGCAATGTTATTAGCATGCCGAATATTACTTGGAATGAGAATTGGAACGAAATCGCCAATAGATAAGACCATTTTACAATTTGGGCCCAAGTTAGAAGCAGAGCCTAAGGTGTAAATTATCGATAGTACATATCTCGGAAACTATAAGAGATAATGCAATTTGGCAACCGGCAATGTAATTAGCATGCCGAATATTACTTGCAATGTGAATTGGAACGAAATCGCCAATAGATAAGACCATTTTACAATTTTTGCCCAAGTTAGAAGCAGAGCCTAAGGTGTAAATTATCGATAGTCCATATCTCGGAAACTATAAGAGATAATGCAATTTGGCAACCGGCAATGTAATTAGCATGCCGAATATTACTTGGAATGTGAATTGGAACGAAATCGCCAATAGATAAGACCATTTTACAATTTGGGCAAAAGTTAGAAGCAGAGCCTAAGGTGTAAATTATTGATAGTCCATATCTCGGAAACTATAAGAGATAATGCAATTTCGCAACCGGCAATGTAATTAGCATGCCGAATATCACTTGGAATGTGAATTGGGACGAAATCGCCAATAGATAAGACCATTTTACAATTTGGGCCCAAGTTAGAAGCAGAGCCTAAAGTGTAAATTATCGATAGTCCATATCTCGGAAACTATAAGAGATAATGCAATTTGGCAACCGGCAATGTAATTAGCATGCCGAATATTACTTGGAATGTGAATTGGAACGAAATCGCCAATAGATAAGACCATTTTACAATTTGGGCCCAAGTTAGAAGCAGAGCCTAAGATGTAAATTATCGATAGTCCATATCTCGGAAACTATAAGAGATAATGCAATTTGGCAACCGGCAATGTAATTAGCATGCCGAATATTACTTGGAATGTGAATTGGAACGAAATCGCCAATAGATAAGACGATTTTACAATTTGGGCCCAAGTTAGAAGCAGAGCCTAAGATGTAAATTATCGATAGTCCATATCTCGGAAACTATAAGAGATAATGCAATTTGGCAACCGGCAATGTAATTAGCATGCCGAATATTACTTGGAATGTGAATTGGAACGAAATCGCCAATAGATAAGACGATTTTACAATTTGGGCCCAAGTTAGAAGCAGAGCCTAAGGTGTAAATTATCGACAGTCCATATCTCGGAAACTATAAGAGATAATGCAATTTGGCAACCGGCAATGTAATTAGCATGCCGAATAATACTTGGAATGTGAATTGGAACGAAATCGCCAATAGATAAGACGATTTTACAATTTGGGCCCAAGTTAGAAGCAGAGCCTAAGATGTAAATTATCGATAGTCCATATCTCGGAAACTATAAGAGATAATGCAATTTGGCAACCGGCAATGTAATTAGCATGCCGAATATTACTTGGAATGTGAATTGGAACGAAATCGCCAATAGATAAGACCATTTTACAATTTGGGCCCAAGTTAGAAGCAGAGACTAAGGTGTAAATTATCGATAGTCCATATCTCGGAAACTATAAGAGATAATGCAATTTGGCAACCGGCAATGTAATTAGCATGCCGAATATTACTTGGAATGTGAATTGGAACGAAATCGCCAATAGGTAAGACCATTTTACAATTTGGGCCCAAGTTAGAAGCAGAGCCTAAGGTGTAAATTATCGATAGTCCATATCTCGGAAACTATAAGAGATAATTCAATTTGGCAACCGTCAATGTAATTAGCATGCCGGATATTACTTGGAATGTGAATTGGAACGAAATCGCCAATAGATAAGACCATTTTATAATTTGGGCCCAAGTTAGAAGCAGAGCCTACGGTGTAAATTACCGATAGTCCATATCTCGGAAACTATAAGAGATAATGCAATTTGGCAACCGGCAATGTAATTAGCATGCCGAATATTACTTGGAATGTGAATTGGAACGAAATCGCCAATAGATAAGACGATTTTACCATTTGGGTCCAAGTTAGAAGCAGAGCCTAAGGTGTAAATTATCGATAGTCCATATCTCGGAAACTGTAAGAGATAATGCAATTTGGCAACCGGCAATGTAATTAGCATGCCGAATATTACTTGGAATGTGAATTGGAACGAAATCGCCAATAGATAAGACCATTTTACAATTTGGGCCCAAGTTAGAAGCAGAGCCTAAGGTGTAAATTATCGATAGTCCATATCTCGGAAACTATAAGAGATAATGCAATTTGGCAAACGGCAATGTAATTAGCATGCCGAATATTACTTGGAATGTGAATTGGAACGAAATCGCCAATAGGTAAGACCATTTTACAATTTGGGCCCAAGTTAGAAGCAGGGCCTAAGGTGTAAATTATCGATAGTCCATATCTCGGAAACTATAAGAGATAATTCAATTTGGCAACCGGCAATATAATTAGCATGCCGAATATTACTTGGAATGTGAATTGGAACGAAATCACCAATAGATAAGACCATTTTACAATTTGGGCCCAAGTTAGAAGCAGGGCCTAAGGTGTAAATTATCGATAGTCCATATCTCGGAAACTATAAGATATAATGCAATTTGGCAACCGGCAATGTAATTAGCATGCCGAATATTACTTGGAATGTGAATTGGAACGAAATCGCCAATAGATAAGACCATTTTGCAATTTGGGCCCAAGTTAGAAGCAGAGCCTAAGGTGTAAATTATCGATAGTCCATATCTCGGAAACTATAAGATATAATGCAATTTGGCAACCGGCAATGTAATTAGCATGCCGAATATTTCTTGGAATGTGAATTGGAACGAAATCGCCAATAGATAAGACCATTTTGCAATTTGGGCCCAAGTTAGAAGCAGAGCCTAAGGTGTAAATTATCGATAGTCCATATCTCGGAAACTATAAGAGATAATGCAATTTGGCAACCGGCAATGTAATTAGCATGCCGAATATTAATTGGAATGTGAATTGGAACGAAATCGCCAATAGATAAGACCATTTTACAATTTGGGCCCAAGTTAGAAGCAGAGCCTAAGGTGTAAATTATCGATAGTCCATATCTCGGAAACTATAAGAGATAATGCAATTTGGCAACCGGCAATGTAATTAGCATGCCGAATATTACTTGGAGTGTGAATTGGAACGAAATCGCCAATAGATAAGACCATTTTACAATTTGGGCCCAAGTTAGAAGCAGAGCCTAAGCTGTAAATTATCGATAGTCCACATCTCGGAAACTATAAGAGATAATGCAATTTGGCAACCGGCAATGTTATTAGCATGCCGAATATTACTTGGAATGAGAATTGGAACGAAATCGCCAATAGATAAGACCATTTTACAATTTGGGCCCAAGTTAGAAGCAGAGCCTAAGGTGTAAATTATCGATAGTACATATCTCGGAAACTATAAGAGATAATGCAATTTGGCAACCGGCAATGTAATTAGCATGCCGAATATTACTTGCAATGTGAATTGGAACGAAATCGCCAATAGATAAGACCATTTTACAATTTTTGCCCAAGTTAGAAGCAGAGCCTAAGGTGTAAATTATCGATAGTCCATATCTCGGAAACTATAAGAGATAATGCAATTTGGCAACCGGCAATGTAATTAGCATGCCGAATATTACTTGGAATGTGAATTGGAACGAAATCGCCAATAGATAAGACCATTTTACAATTTGGGCAAAAGTTAGAAGCAGAGCCTAAGGTGTAAATTATTGATAGTCCATATCTCGGAAACTATAAGAGATAATGCAATTTCGCAACCGGCAATGTAATTAGCATGCCGAATATCACTTGGAATGTGAATTGGGACGAAATCGCCAATAGATAAGACCATTTTACAATTTGGGCCCAAGTTAGAAGCAGAGCCTAAAGTGTAAATTATCGATAGTCCATATCTCGGAAACTATAAGAGATAATGCAATTTGGCAACCGGCAATGTAATTAGCATGCCGAATATTACTTGGAATGTGAATTGGAACGAAATCGCCAATAGATAAGACCATTTTACAATTTGGGCCCAAGTTAGAAGCAGAGCCTAAGATGTAAATTATCGATAGTCCATATCTCGGAAACTATAAGAGATAATGCAATTTGGCAACCGGCAATGTAATTAGCATGCCGAATATTACTTGGAATGTGAATTGGAACGAAATCGCCAATAGATAAGACCATTTTACAATTTGGGCCCAAGTTAGAAGCAGAGCCTAAGGTGTAAATTATCGATAGTCCATATCTCGGAAACTATAAGAGATAATGCAATTTGGCAACCGGCAATGTAATTAGCATGCCGAATAATACTTGGAATGTGAATTGGAACGAAATCGCCAATAGATAAGACGATTTTACAATTTGGGCCCAAGTTAGAAGCAGAGCCTAAGATGTAAATTATCGATAGTCCATATCTCGGAAACTATAAGAGATAATGCAATTTGGCAACCGGCAATGTAATTAGCATGCCGAATATTACTTGGAATGTGAATTGGAACGAAATCGCCAATAGATAAGACCATTTTACAATTTGGGCCCAAGTTAGAAGCAGAGACTAAGGTGTAAATTATCGATAGTCCATATCTCGGAAACTATAAGAGATAATGCAATTTGGCAACCGGCAATGTAATTAGCATGCCGAATATTACTTGGAATGTGAATTGGAACGAAATCGCCAATAGGTAAGACCATTTTACAATTTGGGCCCAAGTTAGAAGCAGAGCCTAAGGTGTAAATTATCGATAGTCCATATCTCGGAAACTATAAGAGATAATTCAATTTGGCAACCGTCAATGTAATTAGCATGCCGGATATTACTTGGAATGTGAATTGGAACGAAATCGCCAATAGATAAGACCATTTTATAATTTGGGCCCAAGTTAGAAGCAGAGCCTAAGGTGTAAATTACCGATAGTCCATATCTCGGAAACTATAAGAGATAATGCAATTTGGCAACCGGCAATATAATTAGCATGCCGAATATTACTTGGAATGTGAATTGGAACGAAATCGCCAATAGATAAGACGATTTTACCATTTGGGCATAAGTTAGAAGCAGAGCCTAAGGTGTAAATTATCGATAGTCCATATCTCGGAAACTGTAAGAGATAATGCAATTTGGCAACCGGCAATGTAATTAGCATGCCGAATATTACTTGGAATGTGAATTGGAACGAAATCGCCAATAGATAAGACCATTTTACAATTTGGGCCCAAGTTAGAAGCAGAGCCTAAGGTGTAAATTATCGATAGTCCATATCTCGGAAACTATAAGAGATAATGCAATTTGGCAAACGGCAATGTAATTAGCATGCCGAATATTACTTGGAATGTGAATTGGAACGAAATCGCCAATAGATAAGACCATTTTACAATTTGGGCCCAAGTTAGAAGCAGAGCCTAAGGTGTAAATTATCGATAGTCCATATCTCGGAAACTATAAGAGATAATGCAATTTGGCAACCGGCAATGTAATTAGCATGCCGAATATTAATTGGAATGTGAATTGGAACGAAATCGCCAATAGATAAGACCATTTTACAATTTGGGCCCAAGTTAGAAGCAGAGCCTAAGGTGTAAATTATCGATAGTCCATATCTCGGAAACTATAAGAGATAATGCAATTTGGCAACCGGCAATGTAATTAGCATGCCGAATATTACTTGGAATGTGAATTGGAACGAAATCGCCAATAGGTAAGACCATTTTACAATTTGGGCCCAAGTTAGAAGCAGAGCCTAAGGTGTAAATTATCGATAGTCCATATCTCGGAAACTATAAGAGATAATTCAATTTGGCATCCGGCAATGTAATTAGCATGCCGAATATTACTTGGAATGTGAATTGGAACGAAATCGCCAATAGATAAGACCATTTTACAATTTGGGCCCAAGTTAGAAGCAGAGCCTAAGGTGTAAATTATTGATAGTCCATATCTCGGAAACTATAAGAGATAATGCAATTTGGCAACCGGCAATGTAATTAGCATGCCGAATATTACTTGGAATGTGAATTGGAACGAAATCGCCAATAGAGAAGACCATTTTACAATTTGGGCCCAAGTTAGAAGCAGAGCCTAAGGTGTAAATTATCGATAGTCCATATCTCGGAAACTATAAGAGATAATGCAATTTGGCAACCGGCAAAGTAATTAGCATGCCGAATATTACTTGGAATGTGAATTGGAACGAAATCGCCAATAGATAAGACCATTTTACAATTTGGGCCCAAGTTAGAAGCAGAGCCTAAGGTGTAAATTATCGATAGTCCATATCTCGGAAACTATAAGAGATAATGCAATTTGGCAACCGGCAATGTAATTAGCATGCCGAATATTACTTGGAATGTGAATTGGAACGAAATCGCCACTAGATAAGACCATTTTACAATTTGGGCCCAAGTTAGAAGCAGAGCCTAAGGTGTAAATTATCGATAGTCCATATCTCGGAAACTATAAGAGATAATGCAATTTGGCAACCTGCAATGTAATTAGCATGCCGAATATTACTTGGAATGTGAATTGGAACGAAATCACCAATAGATAAGACCATTTTACAATTTGGGCCCAAGTTAGAAGCAGAGCCTAAGGTGTAAATTATCGATAGTCCATATCTCGGAAACTATAAGAGATAATGCAATTTGGCAACCGGCAATGAAATTAGCATGCCGAATATTACTTGGAATGTGAATTGGAACGAAGTCGCCAATAGATAAGACCATTTTACAATTTGGGCCCAAGTTAGAAGCAGAGCCTAAAGTGTAAATTATCGATAGTCCATATCTCGGAAACTATAAGAGATAATGCAATTTGGCAACCGGCAATGTAATTAGCATGCCGAATATTACTTGGAATGTGAATTGGAACGAAATCGCCAATAGATAAGATGATTTTACAATTTGGGCCCAAGTTAGAAGCAGAGCCTAAGATGTAAATTATCGATAGTCCATATCTCGGAAACTATAAGAGATAATGCAATTTGGCAACCGGCAATGTAATTAGCATGCCGAATATTACTTGGAATGTGAATTGGAACGAAATCGCCAATAGATAAGACCATTTTACAATTTGGGCCCAAGTTAGAAGCAGAGCCTAAGGTGTAAATTATCGATAGTCCATAACTCGGAAACTATAAGAGATAATGCAATTTGGCAACCGGCAATGTAATTAGCATGCCGAATATTACTTGGAATGTGAATTGGAACGAAATCGCCAATAGGTAAGACCATTTTACAATTTGGGCCCAAGTTAGAAGCAGAGCCTAAGGTGTAAATTATCGATAGTCCATATCTCGGAAACTATAAGAGATAATTCAATTTGGCAACCGGCAATGTAAATAGCATGCCGGATATTACTTGGAATGTGAATTGGAACGAAATCGCCAATAGATAAGGCCATTTTACAATTTGGGCACAAGTTAGAAGCAGAGCCTAAGGTGTAAATTACCGATAGTCCATATCTCGGAAACTATAAGAGATAATGCAATTTGGCAACCGGCAATGTAATTAGCATGCCGAATATTACTTGGAATGTGAATTGGAACGAAATCGCCAATAGATAAGACGATTTTACAATTTGGGCCCAAGTTAGAAGCAGAGCCTAAGGTGTAAATTATCGATAGTCCATATCTCGGAAACTATAAGAGATAATGCAATTTGGCAACCGGTAATGTAATTAGCATGCCGAATATTACTTGGAATGTGAATTGGAACGAAATCGCCAATAGAGAAGACCATTTTACAATTTGGGCCCAAGTTAGAAGCAGAGCCTAAGGTGTAAATTATCGATAGTCCATATCTCGGAAACTATAAGAGATAATGCAATTTGGCAACCGGCAATGTAATTAGCATGCCGAATATTACTTGGAATGTGAATTGGAACGAAATCGCCAATAGAGAAGACCATTTTACAATTTGGGCCCAAGTTAGAAGCAGAGCCTAAGGTGTAAATTATCGATAGTCCATATCTCGGAAACTATAAGAGATAATGCAATTTGGCAACCGGCAATGTAATTAGCATGCCGAATATTACTTGGAATGTGAATTGGAACGAAATCGCCAATAGAGAAGACCATTTTACAATTTGCGCCCAAGTTAGAAGCAGAGCCTAAGGTGTAAATTATCGATAGTCCATATCTCGGAAACTATAAGAGATAATGCAATTTGGTAACCGGCAATGTAATTAGAATGCCGAATATTACTTGGAATGTGAATTGGAACGAAAACGCCAATAGATAAGACCATTTTACAATTTGAGCCCAAGTTAGAAGCAGAGCCTAAGGTGTAAATTATCGATAGTCCATATCTCGGAAACTATAAGAGATAATGCAATTTGGCAACCGGCAATGTAATTAGCATGCCGAATATTACTTGGAATGTGAATTGGAACGAAATCGCCAATAGATAAGACCATTTTACAATTTGGGCCCAAGTTAGAAGCAGAGCGAAAGGTGTAAATTATCGATAGTCCATATCTCGGAAACTATAAGAGATAATGCAATTTGGCAACCGGCAATGTAATTAGCATGCCGAAAATTACTTGGAATGTGAATTGGAACGAAATCGCCAATAGATAAGACCATTTTACAATTTGGGCCCAAGTTAGAAGCAGAGCCTAAGGTGTAAATTATTGATAGTCCATATCTCGGAAACTATAAGAGTTAATGCAATTTCGCAACCGGCAATGTAATTAGCATGCCGAATATCACTTGGAATGTGAATTGGGACGAAATCGCCAATAGATAAGACCATTTTACAATTTGGGCCCAAGTTAGAAGCAGAGCCTAAGCTGTAAATTATCGATAGTCCATATCTCCGAAACTATAAGAGATAATGCAATTTGGCAACCGGCAATGTAATTGGCATGCCGAATATTACTTGGAATGTGAATTGGAACGAAATCGCCAATAGATAAGACCATTTTACAATTTGGGCCCAAGTTAGAAGCAGAGCCTAAGATGTAAATTATCGATAGTCCATATCTCGGAAACTATAAGAGATAATGCAATTTGGCAACCGGCAATGTAATTATCATACCGAATATTACTTGGAATGTGAATTGGAACGAAATCGCCAATAGATAAGACCATTTTACAATTTGGGCCCAAGTTAGAAGCAGAGCCTAAGGTGTAAATTATCGATAGTCCATATCTCGGAAACTATAAGAGATAATTCAATTTGGCAACCGGCAATGTAATTAGCATGCCGGAAATTACTTGGAATGTGAATTGGAACGAAATCGCCAATAGATAAGACCATTTTACAATTTGGGCCCAAGTTAGAAGCAGAGCCTAAGGTGTAAATTATCGATAGTCCATATCTCGGAAACTATAAGAGATAATGCGATTTGGCAACCGGCAATGTAATTAGCATGCCGAATATTACTTGGAATGTGAATTGGAACGAAATCGCCAATAGATAAGACCATTTTACAATTTTTGCCCAAGTTAGAAGCAGAGCCTAAGGTGTAAATTATCGATAGTCCATATCTCGGAAACTATAAGAGATAATGCAATTTGGCAACCGGCAATGTAATTAGCATGCCGAATATTACTTGGAATGTGAATTGGAACGAAATCGCCAATAGATAAGACCATTTTACAATTTGGGCAAAAGTTAGAAGCAGAGCCTAAGGTGTAAATTATTGATAGTCCATATCTCGGAAACTATAAGAGATAATACAATTTCGCAACCGGCAATGTAATTAGCATGCCGAATATCACTTGGAATGTGAATTGGGACGAAATCGCCAATAGATAAGACCATTTTACAATTTGGGCCCAAGTTAGAAGCAGAGCCTAAAGTGTAAATTATCGATAGTCCATATCTCGGAAACTATAAGAGATAATGCAATTTGGCAACCGGCAATGTAATTAGCATGCCGAATATTAGTTGGAATGTGAATTGGAACGAAATCGCCAATAGATAAGACCATTTTACAATTTGGGCCCAAGTTAGAAGCAGAGCCTAAGATGTAAATTATCGATAGTCCATATCTCGGAAACTATAAGAGATAATGCAATTTGGCAACCGGCAATGTAATTAGCATGCCGAATATTACTTGGAATGTGAATTGGAACGAAATCGCCAATAGATAAGACCATTTTACAATTTGGGCCCAAGTTAGAAGCAGAGCCTAAGGTGTAAATTATCGATAGTCCATATCTCGGAAACTATAAGAGATAATGCAATTTGGCAACCGGCAATGTAATTAGCATGCCGAATAATACTTGGAATGTGAATTGGAACGAAATCGCCAATAGATAAGACGATTTTACAATTTGGGCCCAAGTTAGAAGCAGAGCCTAAGATGTAAATTATCGATAGTCCATATCTCGGAAACTATAAGAGATAATGCAATTTGGCAACCGGCAATGTAATTAGCATGCCGAATATTACTTGGAATGTGAATTGGAACGAAATCGCCAATAGATAAGACCATTTTACAATTTGGGCCCAAGTTAGAAGCAGAGACTAAGGTGTAAATTATCGATAGTCCATATCTCGGAAACTATAAGAGATAATGCAATTTGGCAACCGGCAATGTAATTAGCATGCCGAATATTACTTGGAATGTGAATTGGAACGAAATCGCCAATAGGTAAGACCATTTTACAATTTGGGCCCAAGTTAGAAGCAGAGCCTAAGGTGTAAATTATCGATAGTCCATATCTCGGAAACTATAAGAGATAATTCAATTTGGCAACCGTCAATGTAATTAGCATGCCGGATATTACTTGGAATGTGAATTGGAACGAAATCGCCAATAGATAAGACCATTTTATAATTTGGGCCCAAGTTAGAAGCAGAGCCTAAGGTGTAAATTACCGATAGTCCATATCTCGGAAACTATAAGAGATAATGCAATTTGGCAACCGGCAATGTAATTAGCATGCCGAATATTACTTGGAATGTGAATTGGAACGAAATCGCCAATAGATAAGACGATTTTACCATTTGGGCCCAAGTTAGAAGCAGAGCCTAAGGTGTAAATTATCGATAGTCCATATCTCGGAAACTGTAAGAGATAATGCAATTTGGCAACCGGCAATGTAATTAGCATGCTGAATATTACTTGGAATGTGAATTGGAACGAAATCGCCAATAGATAAGACCATTTTACAATTTGGGCCCAAGTTAGAAGCAGAGCCTAAGGTGTAAATTATCGATAGTCCATATCTCGGAAACTATAAGAGATAATGCAATTTGGCAAACGGCAATGTAATTAGCATGCCGAATATTACTTGGAATGTGAATTGGAACGAAATCGCCAATAGGTAAGACCATTTTACAATTTGGGCCCAAGTTAGAAGCAGGGCCTAAGGTGTAAATTATCGATAGTCCATATCTCGGAAACTATAAGAGATAATTCAATTTGGCAACCGGCAATGTAATTAGCATGCCGAATATTACTTGGAATGTGAATTGGAACGAAATCGCCAATAGATAAGACCATTTTACAATTTGGGCCCAAGTTAGAAGCAGGGCCTAAGGTGTAAATTATCGATAGTCCATATCTCGGAAACTATAAGATATAATGCAATTTGGCAACCGGCAATGTAATTAGCATGCCGAATATTAATTGGAATGTGAATTGGAACGAAATCGCCAATAGATAAGACCATTTTGCAATTTGGGCCCAAGTTAGAAGCAGAGCCTAAGGTGTAAATTATCGATAGTCCATATCTCGGAAACTATAAGAGATAATGCAATTTGGCAAACGGCAATGTAATTAGCATGCCGAATATTACTTGGAATGTGAATTGGAACGAAATCGCCAATAGATAAGACCATTTTGCAATTTGGGCCCAAGTTAGAAGCAGAGCCTAAGGTGTAAATTATCGATAGTCCATATCTCGGAAACTATAAGAGATAATGCAATTTGGCAAACGGCAATGTAATTAGCATGCCGAATATTACTTGGAATGTGAATTGGAACGAAATCGCCAATAGATAAGACCATTTTACAATTTGGGCCCAAGTTAGAAGCAGAGCCTAAGGTGTAAATTATCGATAGTCCATATCTCGGAAACTATAAGAGATAATGCAATTTGGCAACCGGCAATGTAATTAGCATGCCGAATATTAATTGGAATGTGAATTGGAACGAAATCGCCAATAGATAAGACCATTTTACAATTTGGGCCCAAGTTAGAAGCAGAGCCTAAGGTGTAAATTATCGATAGTCCATATCTCGGAAACTATAAGAGATAATGCAATTTGGCAACCGGCAATGTAATTAGCATGCCGAATATTACTTGGAATGTGAATTGGAACGAAATCTCCAATAGGTAAGACCATTTTACAATTTGGGCCCAAGTTAGAAGCAGAGCCTAAGGTGTAAATTATCGATAGTCCATATCTCGGAAACTATAAGAGATAATTCAATTTGGCATCCGGCAATGTAATTAGCATGCCGAATATTACTTGGAATGTGAATTGGAACGAAATCGCCAATAGATAAGACCATTTTACAATTTGGGCCCAAGTTAGAAGCAGAGCCTAAGGTGTAAATTATTGATAGTCCATATCTCGGAAACTATAAGAGATAATGCAATTTGGCAACCGGCAATGTAATTAGCATGCCGAATATTACTTGGAATGTGAATTGGAACGAAATCGCCAATAGAGAAGACCATTTTACAATTTGGGCCCAAGTTAGAAGCAGAGCCTAAGGTGTAAATTATCGATAGTCCATATCTCGGAAACTATAAGAGATAATGCAATTTGGCAACCGGCAAAGTAATTAGCATGCCGAATATTACTTGGAATGTGAATTGGAACGAAATCGCCAATAGATAAGACCATTTTACAATTTGGGCCCAAGTTAGAAGCAGAGCCTAAGGTGTAAATTATCGATAGTCCATATCTCGGAAACTATAAGAGATAATGCAATTTGGCAACCGGCAATGTAATTAGCATGCCGAATATTACTTGGAATGTGAATTGGAACGAAATCGCCACTAGATAAGACCATTTTACAATTTGGGCCCAAGTTAGAAGCAGAGCCTAAGGTGTAAATTATCGATAGTCCATATCTCGGAAACTATAAGAGATAATGCAATTTGGCAACCGGCAATGTAATTAGCATGCCGAATATTACTTGGAATGTGAATTGGAACGAAATCGCCAATAGATAAGATGATTTTACAATTTGGGCCCAAGTTAGAAGCAGAGCCTAAGATGTAAATTATCGATAGTCCATATCTCGGAAACTATAAGAGATAATGCAATTTGGCAACCGGCAATGTAATTAGCATGCCGAATATTACTTGGAATGTGAATTGGAACGAAATCGCCAATAGATAAGACCATTTTACAATTTGGGCCCAAGTTAGAAGCAGAGCCTAAGGTGTAAATTATCGATAGTCCATATCTCGGAAACTATAAGAGATAATTCAATTTGGCAACCGGAAATGTAAATAGCATGCCGGATATTACTTGGAATGTGAATTGGAACGAAATCGCCAATAGATAAGGCCATTTTACAATTTGGGCCCAAGTTAGAAGCAGAGCCTAAGGTGTAAATTACCGATAGTCCATATCTCGGAAACTATAAGAGATAATGCAATTTGGCAACCGGCAATGTAATTAGCATGCCGAATATTACTTGGAATGTGAATTGGAACGAAATCGCCAATAGATAAGACGATTTTACAATTTGGGCCCAAGTTAGAAGCAGAGCCTAAGGTGTAAATTATCGATAGTCCATATCTCGGAAACTATAAGAGATAATGCAATTTGGCAACCGGTAATGTAATTAGCATGCCGAATATTACTTGGAATGTGAATTGGAACGAAATCGCCAATAGAGAAGACCATTTTACAATTTGGGCCCAAGTTAGAAGCAGAGCCTAAGGTGTAAATTATCGATAGTCCATATCTCGGAAACTATAAGAGATAATGCAATTTGGCAACCGGCAATGTAATTAGCATGCCGAATATTACTTGGAATGTGAATTGGAACGAAATCGCCAATAGAGAAGACCATTTTACAATTTGGGCCCAAGTTAGAAGCAGAGCCTAAGGTGTAAATTATCGATAGTCCATATCTCGGAAACTATAAGAGATAATGCAATTTGGCAACCGGCAATGTAATTAGCATGCCGAATATTACTTGGAATGTGAATTGGAACGAAATCGCCAATAGAGAAGACCATTTTACAATTTGCGCCCAAGTTAGAAGCAGAGCCTAAGGTGTAAATTATCGATAGTCCATATCTCGGAAACTATAAGAGATAATGCAATTTGGTAACCGGCAATGTAATTAGAATGCCGAATATTACTTGGAATGTGAATTGGAACGAAAACGCCAATAGATAAGACCATTTTACAATTTGGGCCCAAGTTAGAAGCAGAGCCTAAGGTGTAAATTATCGATAGTCCATATCTCGGAAACTATAAGAGATAATGCAATTTGGCAACCGGCAATGTAATTAGCATGCCGAATATTACTTGGAATGTGAATTGGAACGAAATCGCCAATAGATAAGACCATTTTACAATTTGGGCCCAAGTTAGAAGCAGAGCGAAAGGTGTAAATTATCGATAGTCCATATCTCGGAAACTATAAGAGATAATGCAATTTGGCAACCGGCAATGTAATTAGCATGCCGAAAATTACTTGGAATGTGAATTGGAACGAAATCGCCAATAGATAAGACCATTTTACAATTTGGGCCCAAGTTAGAAGCAGAGCCTAAGGTGTAAATTATTGATAGTCCATATCTCGGAAACTATAAGAGTTAATGCAATTTCGCAACCGGCAATGTAATTAGCATGCCGAATATCACTTGGAATGTGAATTGGGACGAAATCGCCAATAGATAAGACCATTTTACAATTTGGGCCCAAGTTAGAAGCAGAGCCTAAGCTGTAAATTATCGATAGTCCATATCTCCGAAACTATAAGAGATAATGCAATTTGGCAACCGGCAATGTAATTAGCATGCCGAATATTACTTGGAATGTGAATTGGAACGAAATCGCCAATAGATAAGACCATTTTACAATTTGGGCCCAAGTTAGAAGCAGAGCCTAAGATGTAAATTATCGATAGTCCATATCTCGGAAACTATAAGAGATAATGCAATTTGGCAACCGGCAATGTAATTATCATACCGAATATTACTTGGAATGTGAATTGGAACGAAATCGCCAATAGATAAGACCATTTTACAATTTGGGCCCAAGTTAGAAGCAGAGCCTAAGGTGTAAATTATCGATAGTCCATATCTCGGAAACTATAAGAGATAATTCAATTTGGCAACCGGCAATGTAATTAGCATGCCGGATATTACTTGGAATGTGAATTGGAACGAAATCGCCAATAGATAAGACCATTTTACAATTTGGGCCCAAGTTAGAAGCAGAGCCTAAGGTGTAAATTATCGATAGTCCATATCTCGGAAACTATAAGAGATAATGCGATTTGGCAACCGGCAATGTAATTAGCATGCCGAATATTACTTGGAATGTGAATTGGAACGAAATCGCTTATAGATAAGACGATTTTACAATTTGGGCCCAAGTTAGAAGCGGAGCCTAAGATGTAAATTATCGATAGTCCATATCTCGGAAACTATAAGAGATAATGCAATTTGGCAACCGGCAATGTAATTAGCATGCCGGATATTACTTGGAATGTGAATTGGAACGAAATCGCCAATAGATAAGACCATTTTACAATTTGGGCCCAAGTTAGAAGCAGAGCCTAAGGTGTAAATTACCGATAGTCCATATCTCGGAAACTATAAGAGATAATGCAATTTGGCAACCGGCAATGTAATTAGCATGCCGAATATTACTTGGAATGTGAATTGGAACGAAATCGCCCATAGATAAGACGATTTTACAATTTGGGCCCAAATTAGAAGCAGAGCCTAAGGTGTAAATTATCGATAGTCCATATCTCGGAAACTATAAGAGATAATGCAATTTGGCAACCGGCAATGTAATTAGCATGCCGAATATTACTTGGAATGTGAATTGGAACGAAATCGCCAATAGATAAGACGATTTTACAATTTGGGCCCAAATTAGAAGCAGAGCCTAAGGTGTAAATTATCGATAGTCCATATCTCGGAAACTATAAGAGATAATGCAATTTGGCAACCGGCAATGTAATTAGCATGCCGAATATTACTTGGAATGTGAATTGGAACGAAATCGCCAATAGAGAAGACCATTTTACAATTTGGGCCCAAGTTAGAAGCAGAGCCTAAGGTGTAAATTATCGATAGTCCATATCTCGGAAACTATAAGAGATAATGCAATTTGGCAACCGGCAATGTAATTAGCATGCCGAATATTACTTGGAATGTGAATTGGAACGAAATCGCCAATAGAGAAGACCATTTTACAATTTGGGCCCAAGTTAGAAGCAGAGCCTAAGGTGTAAATTATCGATAGTCCATATCTCGGAAACTATAAGAGATAATGCAATTTGGCAACCGGCAATGTAATTAGCATGCCGAATATTACTTGGAATGTGAATTGGAACGAAATCGCCAATAGATAAGACCATTTTACAATTTGGGCCCAAGTTAGAAGCAGAGGCTAAGGTGTAAATTATCGATAGTCCATATCTCGGAAACTATAAGAGATAATGCAATTTGGCAACCGGCAATGTAATTAGCATGCCGAATATTACTTGGAATGTGAATTGGAACGAAATCGCCAATAGATAAGACCATTTTACAATTTGGGCCCAAGTTAGAAGCAGAGCCTAAGGTGTAAATTATCGATAGTCCATATCTCGGAAACTATAAGAGATAATGCAATTTGGCAACCGGCAATGTAATTAGCATGCCGAGTATTACTTGGAATGTGAATTGGAACGAAATCGCCAATAGATAAGACCATTTTACAATTTGGGCCCAAGTTAGAAGCAGAGCCTAAGGTGTAAATTATTGATAGTCCATATCTCGGAAACTATAAGAGATAATGCAACTTCGCAACCGGCAATGTAATTAGCATGCCGAATATTACTTGGAGTGTGAATTGGAACGAAATCGCCAATAGATAAGACCATTTTACAATTTGGGCCCAAGTTAGAAGCAGAGCCTAAGGTGTAAATTATCGATAGTCCATATCTCGGAAACTATAAGAGATAATGCAATTTGGCAACCGGCAATGTAATTAGCATGCCGAGTATTACTTGGAATGTGAATTGGAACGAAATCGCCAATAGATAAGACCATTTTACAATTTGGGCCCAAGTTAGAAGCAGAGCCTAAGGTGTAAATTATCGATAGACCATATCTCGGAAACTATAAGAGATAATGCAATTTGGCAACCGGCAATGTAATTAGCATGCCGAATATTACTTAGAATGTGAATTGGAACGAAATCGCCAATAGATAAGACCATTTTACAATTTGGGCCCAAGTTAGAAGCAGAGCCTAAGGTGTAAATTATTGATAGTCAATATCTCGGAAACTATAAGAGATAATGCAATTTCGCAATCGGCAATGTAATTAGCATGCCGAATATCACTTGGAATGTGAATTGGGACGAAATTGCCAATAGATAAGACCATTTTACAATTTGGGCCCAAGTTAGAAGCAGAGCCTAAGGTGTAAATTATCGATAGTCCATATCTCGGAAACTATAAGAGATAATGCAATTTGGCAACCGGCAATGTAATTAGCATGCCGAATATTACTTGGAATGTGAATTGGAACGAAATCGCCAATAGAGAAGACCATTTTACAATTTGGGCCCAAGTTAGAAGCAGAGCCTAAGGTGTAAATTATCGATAGTCCATATCTCGGAAACTATAAGAGATAATGCAATTTGGCAACCGGCAATGTAATTAGCATGCCGAATATTACTTGGAATGTGAATTGGAAAGAAATCGCCAATAGAGAAGACCATTTTACAATTTGGGCCCAAGTTAGAAGCAGAGCCTAAGGTGTAAATTATCGATATTCTATATCTCGGAAACTATAAGAGATAATGCAATTTGGCAACCGGCAATGTAATTAGCATGCCGAATATTACTTGGAATGTGAATTGGAACGAAATCGCCAATAGATAAGACCATTTTACAATTTGGGCCCAAGTTAGAAGCAGAGCCTAAGGTGTAAATTATTGATAGTCCATATCTCGGAAACTATAAGAGATAATGCAATTTCGCAATCGGCAATGTAATTAGCATGCCGAATATCACTTGGAATGTGAATTGGGACGAAATCGCCAATAGATAAGACCATTTTACAATTTGGGCCCAAGTTAGAAGCAGAGCCTAAGGTGTAAATTATCGATAGTCCATATCTCGGAAACTATAAGAGATAATGCAATTTGGCAACCGGCAATGTAATTAGCATGCCGAATATTACTTGGAATGTGAATTGGAACGAAATCGCCAATAGAGAAGACCATTTTACAATTTGGGCCCAAGTTAGAAGCAGAGCCTAAGGTGTAAATTATCGATAGTCCATATCTCGGAAACTATAAGAGATAATGCAATTTGGCAACCGGCAATGTAATTAGCATGCCGAGTATTACTTGGAATGTGAATTGGAACGAAATCGCCAATAGATAAGACCATTTTACAATTTGGGCCCAAGTTAGAAGCAGAGCCTAAGGTGTAAATTATCGATAGACCATATCTCGGAAACTATAAGAGATAATGCAATTTGGCAACCGGCAATGTAATTAGCATGCCGAATATTACTTGGAATGTGAATTGGAACGAAATCGCCAATAGAGAAGACCATTTTACAATTTGGGCCCAAGTTAGAAGCAGAGCCTAAGGTGTAAATTATCGATAGTCCATATCTCGGAAACTATAAGAGATAATGCAATTTGGCAACCGGCAATGTAATTAGCATGCCGAATATTACTTGGAATGTGAATTGGAACGAAATCGCCAATAGATAAGACCATTTTACAATTTGGGCCCAAGTTAGAAGCAGAGGCTAAGGTGTAAATTATCGATAGTCCATATCTCGGAAACTATAAGAGATAATGCAATTTGGCAACCGGCAATGTAATTAGCATGCCGAATATTACTTGGAATGTGAATTGGAACGAAATCGCCAATAGATAAGACCATTTTACAATTTGGGCCCAAGTTAGAAGCAGAGCCTAAGGTGTAAATTATCGATAGTCCATATCTCGGAAACTATAAGAGATAATGCAATTTGGCAACCGGCAATGTAATTAGCATGCCGAGTATTACTTGGAATGTGAATTGGAACGAAATCGCCAATAGATAAGACCATTTTACAATTTGGGCCCAAGTTAGAAGCAGAGCCTAAGGTGTAAATTATTGATAGTCCATATCTCGGAAACTATAAGAGATAATGCAATTTCGCAACCGGCAATGTAATTAGCATGCCGAATATTACTTGGAGTGTGAATTGGAACGAAATCGCCAATAGATAAGACCATTTTACAATTTGGGCCCAAGTTAGAAGCAGAGCCTAAGGTGTAAATTATCGATAGTCCATATCTCGGAAACTATAAGAGATAATGCAATTTGGCAACCGGCAATGTAAATAGCATGCCGAGTATTACTTGGAATGTGAATTGGAACGAAATCGCCAATAGATAAGACCATTTTACAATTTGGGCCCAAGTTAGAAGCAGAGCCTAAGGTGTAAATTATCGATAGACCATATCTCGGAAACTATAAGAGATAATGCAATTTGGCAACCGGCAATGTAATTAGCATGCCGAATATTACTTGGAATGTGAATTGGAACGAAATCGCCAATAGATAAGACCATTTTACAATTTGGGCCCAAGTTAGAAGCAGAGCCTAAGGTGTAAATTATTGATAGTCCATATCTCGGAAACTATAAGAGATAATGCAATTTCGCAATCGGCAATGTAATTAGCATGCCGAATATCACTTGGAATGTGAATTGGGACGAAATCGCCAATAGATAAGACCATTTTACAATTTGGGCCCAAGTTAGAAGCAGAGCCTAAGGTGTAAATTATCGATAGTCCATATCTCGGAAACTATAAGAGATAATGCAATTTGGCAACCGGCAATGTAATTAGCATGCCGAATATTACTTGGAATGTGAATTGGAACGAAATCGCCAATAGAGAAGACCATTTTACAATTTGGGCCCAAGTTAGAAGCAGAGCCTAAGGTGTAAATTATCGATAGTCCATATCTCGGAAACTATAAGAGATAATGCAATTTGGCAACCGGCAATGTAATTAGCATGCCGAATATTACTTGGAATGTGAATTGGAACGAAATCGCCTATAGAGAAGACCATTTTACAATTTGGGCCCAAGTTAGAAGAAGAGCCTAAGGTGTAAATTATCGATAGTCTATATCTCGGAAACTATAAGAGATAATGCAATTTGGCAACCGGCAATGTAATTAGCATGCCGAATATTACTTGGAATGTGAATTGGAACGAAATCGCCAATAGATAAGACCATTTTACAATTTGGGCCCAAGTTAGAAGCAGAGCCTAAGGTGTAAATTATTGATAGTCCATATCTCGGAAACTATAAGAGTTAATGCAATTTCGCAACCGGCAATGTAATTAGCATGCCGAATATCACTTGGAATGTGAATTGGGACGAAATCGCCAATAGATAAGACCATTTTACTATTTGGGCCCAAGTTAGAAGCAGAGCCTAAGGTGTAAATTATCGATAGTCCATATCTCGGAAACTATAAGAGATAATGCAATTTGGCAACCGGCAATGTAATTAGCATGCCGAATATTACTTGGAATGTGAATTGGAACGAAATCGCCAATAGATAAGACCATTTTACAATTTGGGCCCAAGTTAGAAGCAGAGCCTAAAATGTAAATTATCGATAATCCATATCTCGGAAACTATAAGACATAATGCAATTTGGCAACCGGCAATGTAATTAGCATGCCGAATATTACTTGGAATGTGAATTGGAACGAAATCGCCAATAGATAAGACCATTTTACAATTTGGGCCCAAGTTAGAAGCAGAGCCTAAGGTGTAAATTATCGATAGTCCATATCTCGGAAACTATGGGAGATAATTCAATTTGGCAACCGGCAATGTAATTAGCATGCCGGATATTACTTGGAATGTGAATTGGAACGAAATCGCCAATAGATAAGACCATTTTACAATTTGGGCCCAAGTTAGAAGCAGAGCCTAAGGTGTAAATTATCGATAGTCCATATCTCGGAAACTATGAGAGATAATTCAATTTGGCAACCGGCAATGTAATTAGCATGCCGGATATTACTTGGAATGTGAATTGGAACGAAATCGCCAATAGATTAGACCATTTTACAATTTGGGCCCAAGTTAGAAGCAGAGCCTAAGGTGTAAATTATCGATAGTCCATATCTCGGAAACTATAAGAGATAATGCAATTTGGCAACCGGCAATGTAATTAGCATGCCGAATATTACTTGGAATGTGAATTGGAACGAAATCGCCAATAGGTAAGACCATTTTATAATTTGGGCCCATGTTAGAAGCAGAGCCTAAGCTGTAAATTATTGATAGTCCATATCTCGGAAACTATAAGAGATAATTTAATTTGGCAACCGGCAATGTAATTAGCATGCCGGATATTACGTGGAATGTGAATTGGAACGAAATCGCCAATAGATAAGACCATTTTACAATTTGGGCCCAAGTTAGAAGCAGAGCCTAAGGTGTAAATTACCGATAGTCCATATCTCGGAAACTATAAGAGATAATGCAATTTGGCAACCGGCAATGTAATTAGCATGCCGAATATTACTTGGAATGTGAATTGGAACGAAATCACCAATAGATAAGACCATTTTACAATTTGGGCCCAAGTTAGAAGCAGAGCCTAAGGTGTAAATTATCGATAGCCCATATCTCGGAAACTATAAGAGATAATGCAATTTGGCGACCGGCAATGTAATTAGCATGCCGAATATTACTTGGAATGTGAATTGGAACGAAATCGCCAATAGATAAGACCATTTTACAATTTGGGCCCAAGTTAGAAGCAGAGCCTAAGGTGTAAATTATCGATAGTCCATATCTCGGAAACTATAAGAGATAATGCAATTTGGCAACCGGCAATGTAATTAGCATGCCGAATATTACTTGGAATGTGAATTGGAACGAAATCGCCAATAGATAAGACCATTTTACAATTTGGGCCCAAGTTAGAAGCAGAGCCTAAGGTGTAAATTATTGATAGTCCATATCTCGGAAACTATAAGAGATAATGCAATTTCGCAACCGGCAATGTAATTAGCATGCCGAATATTACTTGGAGTGTGAACTGGAACGAAATCGCCAATAGGTAAGACCATTTTACAATTTGGGCCCAAGTTAGTAGCAGAGCCAAAATTGTGAAATTTCGATAGTCCATATCTCGGAAACTATAAGAGGTAATGCAATTTGGCAACCGGCAATGTAATTAGCATGCCGAATATTACTAGGAATGTGAATTGGAACGAAATCGCCAATAGAGAAGACCATTTTACAATTTGGGCCCAAGTTAGAAGCAGAGCCTAAGGTGTAAATTATCAATAGTCCATATCTCGGAAACTATAAGAGATAATGCAATTTGGCAACCGGCAATGTAATTAGCATGCCAAATATTACTTGGAATGTGAATTGGAACGAAATCGCCAATAGATAAGACCATTTTACAATTTGGGCCCAAGTTAGAAGCAGAGCCTAAGGTGTAAATTATCGATAGTCCATATCTCGGAAACTATAAGAGATAATGCAATTTGGCAACCGGCAATGTAATTAGCATGCCGAATATTACTTGGAATGTGAATTGGAACGAAATCACCAATAGATAAGACCATTTTACAATTTGGGCCCAAGTTAGAAGCAGAGCCTAAGGTGTAAATTATCGATAGTCCATATCTCGGAAACTATAAGAGATAATGCAATTTGGCACCCGGCAATGTAATTAGCATGCCGAATATTACTTGGAATGTGAATTGGAACGAAATCGCCAATAGATAAGACCATTTTACAATTTGGGCCCAAGTTAGAAGCAGAGCCTAAGGTGTAAATTATTGATAGTCCATATCTCGGAAACTATAAGAGATAATGCAATTTCGCAACCGGCAATGTAATTAGCATGCCGAATATTACTTGGAGTGTGAATTGGAACGAAATCGCCAATAGATAAGACCATTTTACAATTTGGGCCCAAGTTAGAAGCAGAGCCTAAGGTGTAAATTATCGATAGTCCATATCTCGGAAACTATAAGAGATAATGCAATTTGGCAACCGGCAATGTAATTAGCATGCCGAATATTACTTGGAATGTGAATTGGAACGAAATCGCCAATAGATAAGACCATTTTACAATTTGGGCCCAAGTTAGAAGCAGAGCCTAAGGTGTAAATTATCGATAGTCCATATCTCGGAAACTATAAGAGATAATGCAATTTGGCAACCGGCAATGTAATTAGCATGCCGAATATTACTTGGAATGTGAATTGGAACGAAATCGCCAATAGATAAGACCATTTTACAATTAGGGCCCAAGTTAGAAGCAGAGACTAAGGTGTAAATTATCGATAGTCCATATCTCGGAAACTATAAGAGATAATGCAATTTGGCAACCGGCAATGTAATTAGCATGCCGAATATTACTTGGAATGTGAATTGGAACGAAATGGCCAATAGATAAGACCATTTTACAATTTGGGCCCAAGTTAGAAGCAGAGCCTAAGGTGTAAATTATCGATAGTCCATATCTCGGAAACTATAAGAGATAATGCAATTTGGCAACCGGCAATGTAATTAGCATGCCGAATATTATTTGGAATGTGAATTGGAACGAAATCGCCAATAGATAAGACCATTTTACAATTTGGGCCCAAGTTAGAAGCAGAGCCTAAGGTGTAAATTATTGATAGTCCATATCTCGGAAACTATAAGAGATAATGCAATTTCGCAACCTGCAATGTAATTAGCATGCCGAATATCACTTGGAATGTGAATTGGGACGAAATCGCCAATAGATAAGACCATTTTACAATTTGGGCCCAAGTTAGAAGCAGAGCCTAAGGTGTAAATTATCGATAGTCCATATCTCGGAAACTATAAGAGATAATGCAATTTGGCAACCGGCAATGTAATTAGCATGCCGAATATTACTTGGAATGTGAATTGGAACGAAATCGCCAATAGATAAGACCATTTTACAATTTGGGCCCAAGTTAGAAGCAGAGCCTAAGATGTAAATTATCGATAGTCCATATCTTGGAAACTATAAGAGATAATACAATTTGGCAACCGGCAATGTAATTAGCATGCCGAATATTACTTGGAATGTGAATTGGAACGAAATCGCCAATAGAAAAGACCATTTTACAATTTGGGCCCAAGTTAGAAGCAGAGCCTAAGGTGTAAATTATCGATAGTCCATATCTCGGAAACTATAAGAGATAATTCAATTTGGCAACCGGCAATGTAATTAGCATGCCGGATATTACCTGGAATGTGAATTGGAACGAAATCGCCAATAGATAAGACCATTTTACAATTTGGGCCCAAGTTAGAAGCAGAGCCTAAGGTGTAAATTATCGATAGTCCATATCTCGGAAACTATAAGAGATAATGCAATTTGGCAACCGGCAATGTAATTAGCATGCCGAATATTACTTGGAATGTGAATTGGAACGAAATCGCTAATAGATAAGACGATTTTACAATTTGGGCCCAAGTTAGAAGCAGAGCCTAAGATGTAAATTATCGATAGTCCATATCTCGGAAACTATAAGAGATAATGCAATTTGGCAACCGGCAATGTAATTAGCATGCCGAATATTACTTGGAATGTGAATTGGAACGAAATCGCCAATAGATAATACCATTTTACAATTTGTGCCCAAGTTAGAAGCAGAGCCTAAGGTGTAAATTATCGATAGTCCATATCTCGGAAACTATAAGAGATAATGCAATTTGGCAACCGGCAATGTAATTAGCATGCCGAGTATTACTTGGAATGTGAATTGGAACGAAATCGCCAATAGGTAAGACCATTTTACAATTTGGGCTCAAGTTAGAAGCAGAGCCTAAGGTGTAAATTATCGATAGTCCATATCTCGGAAACTATAAGAGATAATTCAATTTGGCAACCGGCAATGTAATTAGCATGCCGGATATTACTTAGAATGTGAATTGGAACGAAATCGCCAATAGATAAGACCATTTTACAATTTGGGCCCAAGTTAGAAGCAGAGCCTAAGGTGTAAATTACCGATAGTCCATATCTCGGAAACTATAAGAGATAATGCAATTTGGCAACCGGCAATGTAATTAGCATGCCGAATATTACTTGGAATGTGAATTGGAACGAAATCGCCAATAGATAAGACGATTTTACAATTTGGGCCCAAGTTAGAAGCAGAGCCTAAGGTGTAAATTATCGATAGTCCATATCTCGGAAACTATAAGAGATAATGCAATTTGGCAACCGGCAATGTAATTAGCATGCCGAATATTACTTGGAATGTGAATTGGAACGAAATCGCCAATAGATAAGACCATTTTACAATTTGGGCCCAAGTTAGAAGCAGAGCCTAGGGTGTAAATTATCGATAGTCCATATCTCGGAAACTATAAGAGATAATTCAATTTGGCAACCGGCAATGTAATTAGCATGCCGGATATTACCTGGAATGTGAATTGGAACGAAATCGCCATTAGATAAGACCATTTTACAATTTGGGCCCAAGTTAGAAGCAGAGCCTAAGGTGTAAATTATCGATAGTCCATATCTCGGAAACTATAAGAGATAATGCAATTTGGCAACCGGCAATGTAATTAGCATGCCGAATATTACTTGGAATGTGAATTGGAACGAAATCGCCAATAGATAAGACGATTTTACAATTTGGGCCCAAGTTAGAAGCAGAGCCTAAGATGTAAATTATCGATAGTCCATATCTCGGAAACTATTAGAGATAATGCAATTTGGCAACCGGCAATGTAATTAGCATGCCGAATATTACTTGGAATGTGAATTGGAACGAAATCGCCAATAGATAAGACCATTTTACAATTTGTGCCCAAGTTAGAAGCAGAGCCTAAGGTGTAAATTATCGATAGTCCATATCTCGGAAACTATAAGAGATAATGCAATTTGGCAACCGGCAATGTAATTAGCATGCCGAATATTACTTGGAATGTGAATTGGAACGAAATCGCCAATAGGTAAGACCATTTTACAATTTGGGCCCAAGTTAGAAGCAGAGCCTAAGGTGTAAATTATCGATAGTCCATATCTCGGAAACTATAAGAAATAATTCAATTTGGCAACCGGCAATGTAATTAGCATGCCGGATATTACTTGGAATGTGAATTGGAATGAAATCGCCAATAGATAAGACCATTTTACAATTTGGGCCAATCAGCATGCCGAATATTACTTGGAATGTGAATTGGAACGAAATCGCCAATAGATAAGACCATTTTACAATTTGTGCCCAAGTTAGAAGCAGAGCCTAAGGTGTAAATTACCGATAGTCCATATCTCGGAAACTATAAGAGATAATGCAATTTGGCAACCGGCAATGTAATTAGCATGCCGAATATTACTTGGAATGTGAATTGGAACGAAATCGCCAATAGATAAGACGATTTTACAATTTGGGCCCAAGTTAGAAGCAGAGCCTAAGGTGTAAATTATCGATAGTCCATATCTCGGAAACTATAAGAGATAATGCAATTTGGCAACCGGCAATGTAATTAGCATACCGAATATTACTTGGAATGTGAATTGGAACGAAATCGCCAATAGATAAGACCATTTTACAATTTGGGCCCAAGTTAGAAGCAGAGCCTAAGGTGTAAATTATCGATAGTCCATATCTCGGAAACTATAAGAGATAATGCAATTTGGCAACCGGCAATGTAATTAGCATGCCGAATATTACTTGGAATGTGAATTGGAACGAAATCGCCAATAGGTAAGACCATTTTACAATTTGGGCCCAAGTTAGAAGCAGAGCCTAAGATGTAAATTATCGATAGTCCATATCTCGGAAACTATAAGAGATAATTCAATTTGGCAACCGGCAATGTAATTAGCATGCCGAATATTACTTGGAATGTGAATTGGAACGAAATCGCCAATAGATAAGACCATTTTACAATTTGGGCCCAAGTTAGAAGCAGAGCCTAAGGTGTAAATTATCGATAGTCCATATCTCGGAAACTATAAGAGACAATGCAATTTGGCAACCGGCAATGTAATTAGCATGCCGAATATTACTTGGAATGTGAATTGGAACGAAATCGCCAATAGATAAGACCATTTTACAATTTGGGCCAATCAGCATGCCGAATATTACTTGGAATGTGAATTGGAACGAAATCGCCAATAGATAAGACCATTTTACAATTTGTGCCCAAGTTAGAAGCAGAGCCTAAGGTGTAAATTACCGATAGTCCATATCTCGGAAACTATAAGAGATAATGCAATTTGGCAACCGGCAATGTAATTAGCATGCCGAATATTACTTGGAATGTGAATTGGAACGAAATCGCCAATAGATAAGACGATTTTACAATTTGGGCCCAAGTTAGAAGCAGAGCCTAAGGTGTAAATTATCGATAGTCCATATCTCGGAAACTATAAGAGATAATACAATTTGGCAACCGGCAATGTAATTAGCATGCCGAATATTACTTGGAATGTGAATTGGAACGAAATCGCCAATAGAAAAGACCATTTTACAATTTGGGCCCAAGTTAGAAGCAGAGCCTAAGGTGTAAATTATCGATAGTCCATATCTCGGAAACTATAAGAGATAATTCAATTTGGCAACCGGCAATGTAATTAGCATGCCGGATATTACCTGGAATGTGAATTGGAACGAAATCGCCAATAGATAAGACCATTTTACAATTTGGGCCCAAGTTAGAAGCAGAGCCTAAGGTGTAAATTATCGATAGTCCATATCTCGGAAACTATAAGAGATAATGCAATTTGGCAACCGGCAATGTAATTAGCATGCCGAATATTACTTGGAATGTGAATTGGAACGAAATCGCTAATAGATAAGACGATTTTACAATTTGGGCCCAAGTTAGAAGCAGAGCCTAAGATGTAAATTATCGATAGTCCATATCTCGGAAACTATAAGAGATAATGCAATTTGGCAACCGGCAATGTAATTAGCATGCCGAATATTACTTGGAATGTGAATTGGAACGAAATCGCCAATAGATAATACCATTTTACAATTTGTGCCCAAGTTAGAAGCAGAGCCTAAGGTGTAAATTATCGATAGTCCATATCTCGGAAACTATAAGAGATAATGCAATTTGGCAACCGGCAATGTAATTAGCATGCCGAGTATTACTTGGAATGTGAATTGGAACGAAATCGCCAATAGGTAAGACCATTTTACAATTTGGGCTCAAGTTAGAAGCAGAGCCTAAGGTGTAAATTATCGATAGTCCATATCTCGGAAACTATAAGAGATAATTCAATTTGGCAACCGGCAATGTAATTAGCATGCCGGATATTACTTAGAATGTGAATTGGAACGAAATCGCCAATAGATAAGACCATTTTACAATTTGGGCCCAAGTTAGAAGCAGAGCCTAAGGTGTAAATTACAGATAGTCCATATCTCGGAAACTATAAGAGATAATGCAATTTGGCAACCGGCAATGTAATTAGCATGCCGAATATTACTTGGAATGTGAATTGGAACGAAATCGCCAATAGATAAGACGATTTTACAATTTGGGCCCAAGTTAGAAGCAGAGCCTAAGGTGTAAATTATCGATAGTCCATATCTCGGAAACTATAAGAGATAATGCAATTTGGCAACCGGCAATGTAATTAGCATGCCGAATATTACTTGGAATGTGAATTGGAACGAAATCGCCAATAGATAAGACCATTTTACAATTTGGGCCCAAGTTAGAAGCAGAGCCTAGGGTGTAAATTATCGATAGTCCATATCTCGGAAACTATAAGAGATAATTCAATTTGGCAACCGGCAATGTAATTAGCATGCCGGATATTACCTGGAATGTGAATTGGAACGAAATCGCCATTAGATAAGACCATTTTACAATTTGGGCCCAAGTTAGAAGCAGAGCCTAAGGTGTAAATTATCGATAGTCCATATCTCGGAAACTATAAGAGATAATGCAATTTGGCAACCGGCAATGTAATTAGCATGCCGAATATTACTTGGAATGTGAATTGGAACGAAATCGCCAATAGATAAGACGATTTTACAATTTGGGCCCAAGTTAGAAGCAGAGCCTAAGATGTAAATTATCGATAGTCCATATCTCGGAAACTATTAGAGATAATGCAATTTGGCAACCGGCAATGTAATTAGCATGCCGAATATTACTTGGAATGTGAATTGGAACGAAATCGCCAATAGATAAGACCATTTTACAATTTGTGCCCAAGTTAGAAGCAGAGCCTAAGGTGTAAATTATCGATAGTCCATATCTCGGAAACTATAAGAGATAATGCAATTTGGCAACCGGCAATGTAATTAGCATGCCGAATATTACTTGGAATGTGAATTGGAACGAAATCGCCAATAGGTAAGACCATTTTACAATTTGGGCCCAAGTTAGAAGCAGAGCCTAAGGTGTAAATTATCGATAGTCCATATCTCGGAAACTATAAGAAATAATTCAATTTGGCAACCGGCAATGTAATTAGCATGCCGGATATTACTTGGAATGTGAATTGGAACGAAATCGCCAATAGATAAGACCATTTTACAATTTGGGCCCAGCATGCCGAATATTACTTGGAATGTGAATTGGAACGAAATCGCCAATAGATAAGACCATTTTACAATTTGTGCCCAAGTTAGAAGCAGAGCCTAAGGTGTAAATTACCGATAGTCCATATCTCGGAAACTATAAGAGATAATGCAATTTGGCAACCGGCAATGTAATTAGCATGCCGAATATTACTTGGAATGTGAATTGGAACGAAATCGCCAATAGATAAGACGATTTTACAATTTGGGCCCAAGTTAGAAGCAGAGCCTAAGGTGTAAATTATCGATAGTCCATATCTCGGAAACTATAAGAGATAATGCAATTTGGCAACCGGCAATGTAATTAGCATACCGAATATTACTTGGAATGTGAATTGGAACGAAATCGCCAATAGATAAGACCATTTTACAATTTGGGCCCAAGTTAGAAGCAGAGCCTAAGGTGTAAATTATCGATAGTCCATATCTCGGAAACTATAAGAGATAATGCAATTTGGCAACCGGCAATGTAATTAGCATGCCGAATATTACTTGGAATGTGAATTGGAACGAAATCGCCAATAGGTAAGACCATTTTACAATTTGGGCCCAAGTTAGAAGCAGAGCCTAAGATGTAAATTATCGATAGTCCATATCTCGGAAACTATAAGAGATAATTCAATTTGGCAACCGGCAATGTAATTAGCATGCCGAATATTACTTGGAATGTGAATTGGAACGAAATCGCCAATAGATAAGACCATTTTACAATTTGGGCCCAAGTTAGAAGCAGAGCCTAAGGTGTAAATTATCGATAGTCCATATCTCGGAAACTATAAGAGACAATGCAATTTGGCAACCGGCAATGTAATTAGCATGCCGAATATTACTTGGAATGTGAATTGGAACGAAATCGCCAATAGATAAGACCATTTTACAATTTGGGCCCAAGTTAGAAGCAGAGCCTAAGGTGTAAATTATCGATAGTCCATATCTCGGAAACTATAAGAGATAATGCAATTTGGCAACCGGCAATGTAATTAGCATGCCGAATATTACTTGGAATGTGAATTGGAACGAAATCGCCAATAGATAAGACCATTTTACAATTTGGGCCCAAGTTAGAAGCAGAGCCTAAGGTGTAAATTATCGATAGTCCATATCTCGGAAACTATAAGAGATAATGCAATTTGGCAACCGGCAATGTAATTAGCATGCCGAATATTAATTGGAATGTGAATTGGAACGAAATCGCCAATAGATAAGACCATTTTACAATTTGGGCCCAAGTTAGAAGCAGAGCCTAAGGTGTAAATTATCGATAGTCCATATCTCGGAAACTATAAGAGATAATGCAATTTGGCAACCGGCAATGTAATTAGCATGCCGTATATTACTTGGAATGTGAATTGGAACGAAATCGCCAATAGGTAAGACCATTTTATAATTTGGGCCCAAGTTAGAAGCAGAGCCTAAGGTGTAAATTATCGATAGTCCATATCTCGGAAACTATAAGAGATAATTCAATTTGGCAACCGGCAATGTAATTAGCATGCCGAATATTACTTGGAATGTGAATTGGAACGAAATCGCCAATAGATAAGACCATTTTACAATTTGGGCCCAAGTTAGAAGCAGAGCCTAAGGTGTAAATTATGGATAGTCCATATCTCGGAAACTATAAGAGATAATGCAATTTGGCAACCGGCAATGTAATTAGCATGCCGAATATTACTTGGAATGTGAATTGGAACGAAATCGCCAATAGAGAAGACCATTTTACAATTTGGGCCCAAGTTAGAAGCAGAGCCTAAGGTGTAAATTATCGATAGTCCATATCTCGGAAACTATAAGAGATAATGCAATTTGGCAACCGGCAATGTAATTAGCATGCCGAATATTACTTGGAATGTGAATTGGAACGAAATCGCCAATAGATAAGACCATTTTACAATTTGGGCCCAAGTTAGAAGCAGAGCCTAAGGTGTAAATTATCGATAGTCCATATCTCGGAAACTATAAGAGGTAATGCAATTTGGCAACCGGCAATGTAATTAGCATGCCGAATATTACTTGGAATGTGAATTGGAACGAAATCGCCAATAGAGAAGACCATTTTACAATTTGGGCCCAAGTTAGAAGCAGAGCCTAAGGTGTAAATTATCGATAGTCCATATCTCGGAAACTATAAGAGATAATGCAATTTGGCAACCGGCAATGTAATTAGCATGCCGAATATTACTTGGAATGTGAATTGGAACGAAATCGCCAATAGATAAGACCATTTTACAATTTGGGCCCAAGTTAGAAGCAGAGCCTAAGGTGTAAATTATTGATAGTCCATATCTCGGAAACTATAAGAGATAATGCAATTTCGCAACCGGCAATGTAATTAGCATGCCGAATATTACTTGGAGTGTGAATTGGAACGAAATCGCCAATAGATAAGACCATTTTACAATTTGGGCCCAAGTTAGAAGCAGAGCCTAAGGTGTAAATTATCGATAGTCCATATCTCGGAAACTATAAGAGATAATGCAATTTGGCAACCGGCAATGTAATTAGCATGCCGAATATTACTTGGAATGTGAATTGGAACGAAATCGCCAATAGGTAAGACCATTTTATAATTTGGGCCCAAGTTAGAAGCAGAGCCTAAGGTGTAAATTATCGATAGTCCATATCTCGGAAACTATAAGAGATAATTCAATTTGGCAACCGGCAATGTAATTAGCATGCCGAATATTACTTGGAATGTGAATTGGAACGAAATCGCCAATAGATAAGACCATTTTACAATTTGGGCCCAAGTTAGAAGCAGAGCCTAAGGTGTAAATTATGGATAGTCCATATCTCGGAAACTATAAGAGATAATGCAATTTGGCAACCGGCAATGTAATTAGCATGCCGAATATTACTTGGAATGTGAATTGGAACGAAATCGCCAATAGATAAGACCATTTTACAATTTGGGCCCAAGTTAGAAGCAGAGCCTAAGGTGTAAATTATCGATAGTCCATATCTCGGAAACTATAAGAGATAATGCAATTTGGCAACCGGCAATGTAATTAGCATGCCGAATATTACTTGGAATGTGAATTGGAACGAAATCGCCAATAGATAAGACCATTTTACAATTTGGGCCCAAGTTAGAAGCAGAGCCTAAGGTGTAAATTATCGATAGTCCATATCTCGGAAACTATAAGAGATAATGCAATTTGGCAACCGGCAATGTAATTAGCATGCCGAATATTACTTGGAATGTGAATTGGAACGAAATCGCCAATAGATAAGACCATTTTACAATTTGGGCCCAAGTTAGAAGCAGAGCCTAAGGTGTAAATTATCGATAGTCCATATCTCGGAAACTATAAGAGATAATGCAATTTGGCAACCGGCAATGTAATTAGCATGCCGAATATTACTTGGAATGTGAATTGGAACGAAATCGCCAATAGATAAGGCCATTTTACAATTTGGGCCCAAGTTAGAAGCAGAGCCTAAAGTGTAAATTATTGATAGTCCATATCTCGGAAACTATAAGAGATAATGCAATTTCGCAACCGGCAATGTAATTAGCATGCCGAATATCACTTGGAATGTGAATTGGGACGAAATCGCCAATAGATAAGACCATTTTACAATTTGGGCCCAAGTTAGAAGCAGAGCCTAAGGTGTAAATTATCGATAGTCCATATCTCGGAAACTATAAGAGATAATTCAATTTGGCAACCGGCAATGTAATTAGCATGCCGGATATTACTTGGAATGTGAATTGGAACGAAATCGCCAATAGATAAGACCATTTTACAATTTGGGCCCAAGTTAGAAGCAGAGCTTAAGGTGTAAATTATCGATAGTCCATATCTCGGAAACTATAAGAGATAATGCAATTTGGCAACCGGCAATGTAATTAGCATGCCGAATATTACTTGGAATGTGAATTGGAACGAAATCGCCAATAGATAAGACGATTTTACAATTTGGGCCCAAGTTAGAAGCAGAGCCTAAGATGTAAATTATCGATAGTCCATATCTCGGAAACTATAAGAGATAATGCAATTTGGCAACCGGCAATGTAATTAGCATGCCGAATATTACTTGGAATGTTAATTGGAATGAAATCGCCAATAGTTAAGACCATTTTACAATTTGGGCCCAAGTTAGAAGCAGAGCCTAAGGTGTAAATTATCGATAGTCCATATCTCGGAAACTATAAGAGATAATGCAATTTGGCAACCGGCAATGTAATTAGCATGCCGAATATTACTTGGAATGTGAATTGGAACGAAATCGCCAATAGGTAAGACCATTTTACAATTTGGGCCCAAGTTAGAAGCAGAGCCTAAGGTGTAAATTATCGATAGTCCATATCTCGGAAACTATAAGAGATAATTCAATTTGGCAACCGGCAATGTAATTAGCATGCCGGATATTACTTGGAATGTGAATTGGAACGAAATCGCCAATAGATAAGACCATTTTACAATTTGGGCCCAAGTTAGAAGCAGAGATTAAGGTGTAAATTACCGATAGTCCATATCTCGGAAACTATAAGAGATAATGCAATTTGGCAACCGGCAATGTAATTAGCATGCCGAATATTACTTGGAATGTGAATTGGAACGAAATCGCCAATAGATAAGACGATTTTACAATTTGGGCCCAAGTTAGAAGCAGAGCCTAAGGTGTAAATTATCGATAGTCCATATCTCGGAAACTATAAGAGATAATGCAATTTGGCAACCGGCAATGTAATTAGCATGCCGAATATTACTTGGAATGTGAATTGGAACGAAATCGCCAATAGAGAAGACCATTTTACAATTTGGGCCCAAGTTAGAAGCAGAGCCTAAGGTGTAAATTATCGATAGTCCATATCTCGGAAACTATAAGAGATAATGCAATTTGGCAACCGGCAATGTAATTAGCATGCCGAATATTACTTGGAATGTGAATTGGAACGAAATCGCCAATAGAGGAGACCATTTTACAATTTGGGCCCAAGTTAGAAGCAGAGCCTAAGGTGTAAATTATCGATAGTCCATATCTCGGAAACTATAAGAGATAATGCAATTTGGCAACCGGCAATGTAATTAGCATGCCGAATATTACTTGGAATGTGAATTGGAACGAAATCGCCAATAGATAAGACCATTTTACAATTTGGGCCCAAGTTAGAAGCAGAGCCTAAGGTGTAAATTATCGATAGTCCATATCTCGGAAACTATAAGAGATAATGCAATTTGGCAACCGGCAATGTAATTAGCATGCCGAATATTACTTGGAATGTGAATTGGAACGAAATCGCCAATAGAGAAGACCATTTTACAATTTGGGCCCAAGTTAGAAGCAGAGCCTAAGGTGTAAATTATCGATAGTCCATATCTCGGAAACTATAAGAGATAATGCAATTTGGCAACCGGCAATGTAATTAGCATGCCGAATATTACTTGGAATGTGAATTGGAACGAAATCGCGAATAGATAAGACCATTTTACAATTTGGGCCCAAGTTAGAAGCAGAGCCTAAGGTGTAAATTATCGATAGTCCATATCTCGGAAACTATAAGAGATAATGCAATTTGGCAACCGGCAATGTAATTAGCATGCCGAATATTACTTGGAATGTGAATTGGAACGAAATCGCCAATAGAGAAGACCATTTTACAATTTGGGCCCAAGTTAGAAGCAGAGCCTAAGGTGTAAATTATCGATAGTCCATATCTCGGAAACTATAAGAGATAATGCAATTTGGCAACCGGCAATGTAATTAGCATGCCGAATATTACTTGGAATGTGAATTGGAACGAAAACGCCAATAGATAAGACCATTTTACAATTTGGGCCCAAGTTAGAAGCAGAGCCTAAGGTGTAAATTATCGATAGTCCATATCTCGGAAACTATAAGAGGTAATGCAATTTGGCAACCGGCAATGTAATTAGCATGCCGAATATTACTTGGAATGTTAATTGGAACGAAATCGCCAATAGAGAAGACCATTTTACAATTTGGGCCCAAGTTAGAAGCAGAGCCTAAGGTGTAAATTATCGATAGTCCATATCTCGGAAACTATAAGAGATAATGCAATTTGGCAACCGGCAATGTAATTAGCATGCCGAATATTACTTGGATTGTGAATTGGAACGAAATCGCCAATAGATAAGACCATTTTACAATTTGGGCCCAAGTTAGAAGCAGAGCCTAAGGTGTAAATTATTGATAGTCCATATCTCGGAAACTATAAGAAATAATGCAATTTCGCAACCGGCAATGTAATTAGCATGCCGAATATTACTTGGAGTGTGAATTGGAACGAAATCGCCAATAGATAAGACCATTTTACAATTTGGGCCCAAGTTAGAAGCAGAGCCTAAGGTGTAAATTATCGATAGTCCATATCTCGGAAACTATAAGAGATAATGCAATTTGGCAACCGGCAATGTAATTAGCATGCCGAATATTACTTGGAATGTGAATTGGAACGAAATCGCCAATAGATAAGACCATTTTACAATTTGGGCCCAAGTTAGAAGCAGAGCCTAAGGTGTAAATTATCGATAGTCCATATCTCGGAAACTATAAGAGATAATGCAATTTGGCAACCGGCAATGTAATTAGCATGCCGTATATTACTTGGAATGTGAATTGGAACGAAATCGCCAATAGATAAGACCATTTTACAATTTGGGCCCAAGTTAGAAGCAGAGCCTAAGGTGTAAATTATCGATAGTCCATATCTCGGAAACTATAAGAGATAATGCAATTTGGCAACCGGCAATGTAATTAGCATGCCGAATATTACTTGGAATGTGAATTGGAACGAAATCGCCAATAGATAAGACCATTTTACAATTTGGGCCCAAGTTAGAAGCAGAGCCTAAGGTGTAAATTATCGATAGTCCATATCTCGGAAACTATAAGAGATAATGCAATTTGGCAACCGGCAATGTAATTAGCATGCCGAATATTACTTGGAATGTGAATTGGAACGAAATCGCCAATAGATAAGGCCATTTTACAATTTGGGCCCAAGTTAGAAGCAGAGCCTAAAGTGTAAATTATTGATAGTCCATATCT
Organism: Rhynchophorus ferrugineus; assembly: GCF_030347505.1. Classification (NCBI taxonomy): domain Eukaryota; kingdom Metazoa; phylum Arthropoda; class Insecta; order Coleoptera; family Curculionidae; genus Rhynchophorus; species Rhynchophorus ferrugineus. Next base: position 60,200 of record NW_027472812.1, on the reverse strand, counting down.
CGGAAACTATAAGAGATAATGCAATTTCGCAACCGGCAATGTAATTAGCATGCCGAATATCACTTGGAATGTGAATTGGGACGAAATCGCCAATAGATAAGACCATTTTACAATTTGGGCCCAAGTTAGAAGCAGAGCCTAAGGTGTAAATTATCGATAGTCCATATCTCGGAAACTATAAGAGATAATGCAATTTGGCAACCGGCAATGTAATTAGCATGCCGAATATTACTTGGAATGTGAATTGGAACGAAATCGCCAATAGAGAAGACCATTTTACAATTTGGGCCCAAGTTAGAAGCAGAGCCTAAGGTGTAAATTATCGATAGTCCATATCTCGGAAACTATAAGAGATAATGCAATTTGGCAACCGGCAATGTAATTAGCATGCCGAATATTACTTGGAATGTGAATTGGAACGAAATCGCGAATAGATAAGACCATTTTACAATTTGGGCCCAAGTTAGAAGCAGAGCCTAAGGTGTAAATTATCGATAGTCCATATCTCGGAAACTATAAGAGATAATGCAATTTGGCAACCGGCAATGTAATTAGCATGCCGAATATTACTTGGAATGTGAATTGGAACGAAATCGCCAATAGAGAAGACCATTTTACAATTTGGGCCCAAGTTAGAAGCAGAGCCTAAGGTGTAAATTATCGATAGTCCATATCTCGGAAACTATAAGAGATAATGCAATTTGGCAACCGGCAATGTAATTAGCATGCCGAATATTACTTGGAATGTGAATTGGAACGAAAACGCCAATAGATAAGACCATTTTACAATTTGGGCCCAAGTTAGAAGCAGAGCCTAAGGTGTAAATTATCGATAGTCCATATCTCGGAAACTATAAGAGGTAATGCAATTTGGCAACCGGCAATGTAATTAGCATGCCGAATATTACTTGGAATGTTAATTGGAACGAAATCGCCAATAGAGAAGACCATTTTACAATTTGGGCCCAAGTTAGAAGCAGAGCCTAAGGTGTAAATTATCGATAGTCCATATCTCGGAAACTATAAGAGATAATGCAATTTGGCAACCGGCAATGTAATTAGCATGCCGAATATTACTTGGAATGTGAATTGGAACGAAATCGCCAATAGATAAGACCATTTTACAATTTGGGCCCAAGTTAGAAGCAGAGCCTAAGGTGTAAATTATTGATAGTCCATATCTCGGAAACTATAAGAAATAATGCAATTTCGCAACCGGCAATGTAATTAGCATGCCGAATATTACTTGGAGTGTGAATTGGAACGAAATCGCCAATAGATAAGACCATTTTACAATTTGGGCCCAAGTTAGAAGCAGAGCCTAAGGTGTAAATTATCGATAGTCCATATCTCGGAAACTATAAGAGATAATGCAATTTGGCAACCGGCAATGTAATTAGCATGCCGAATATTACTTGGAATGTGAATTGGAACGAAATCGCCAATAGATAAGACCATTTTACAATTTGGGCCCAAGTTAGAAGCAGAGCCTAAGGTGTAAATTATCGATAGTCCATATCTCGGAAACTATAAGAGATAATGCAATTTGGCAACCGGCAATGTAATTAGCATGCCGAATATTACTTGGAATGTGAATTGGAACGAAATCGCCAATAGATAAGACCATTTTACAATTTGGGCCCAAGTTAGAAGCAGAGCCTAAGGTGTAAATTATCGATAGTCCATATCTCGGAAACTATAAGAGATAATGCAATTTGGCAACCGGCAATGTAATTAGCATGCCGAATATTACTTGGAATGTGAATTGGAACGAAATCGCCATTAGATAAGACCATTTTACAATTTGGGCCCAAGTTAGAAGCAGAGCCTAAGGTGTAAATTATCGATAGTCCATATCTCGGAAACTATAAGAGATAATGCAATTTGGCAACCGGCAATGTAATTAGCATGCCGAATATTACTTGGAATGTGAATTGGGACGAAATCGCCAATAGATAAGGCCATTTTACAATTTGGGCCCAAGTTAGAAGCAGAGCCTAAAGTGTAAATTATTGATAGTCCATATCTCGGAAACTATAAGAGATAATGCAATTTCGCAACCGGCAATGTAATTAGCATGCCGAATATCACTTGGAATGTGAATTGGGACGAAATCGCCAATAGATAAGACCATTTTACAATTTGGGCCCAAGTTAGAAGCAGAGCCTAATTTGTAAATTATCGATAGTCCATATCTCGGAAACTATAAGAGATAATGCAATTTGGCAACCGGCATTGTAATTAGCATGCCGAATATTACTTGGAATGTGAATTGGAACGAAATCGCCAATAGATAAGACCATTTTACAATTTGGGCCCAAGTTAGAAGCAGAGCCTAAGATGTGAATTATCGATAGTCCATATCTCGGAAACTATAAGAGATAATGCAATTTGGCAACCGGCAATCTAATTAGCATGCCGAATATTACTTGGAATGTGAATTGGAACAAAATCGCCAATAGATAAGACCATTTTACAATTTGGGCCCAAGTTAGAAGCAGAGCCTAAGGTGTAAATTATCGATAGTCCATATCTCGGAAACTATAAGAGATAATTCAATTAGGCAACCGGCAATGTAATTAGCATGCCGGATATTACTTGGAATGTGAATTAGAACGAAATCGCCAATAGATAAGACCATTTTACAATTTGGGCCCAAGTTAGAAGCAGAGCCTAAGGTGTAAATTATCGATAGTCCATATCTCGGAAACTATAAGAAATAATGCAATTTGGCAACCGGCAATGTAATTAGCATGCCGAATATTACTTGGAATGTGAATTGGAACGAAATCGCCAATAGATAAGACGATTTTACAATTTGGGCCCAAGTTAGAAGCAGAGCCTAAGATGTAAATTATCGATAGTCCATATCTCGGAAACTATAAGAGATAATGCAATTTGGCAACCGGCAATGTAATTAGCATGCCGAATATTACTTGGAATGTGAATTGGAACGAAATCGCCAATAGATAAGACCATTTTACAATTTGGGCCCAAGTTAGAAGCAGAGCCTAAGGTGTAAATTATCGATAGTCCATATCTCGGAAACTATAAGAAATAATGCAATTTGGCAACCGGCAATGTAATTAGCATGCCGAATATTACTTGGAATGTGAATTGGAACGAAATCGCCAATAGGTAAGACCATTTTACAATTTGGGCCCAAGTTAGAAGCAGAGCCTAAGGTGTAAATTATCGATAGTCCATATCTCGGAAACTATAAGAGATAATTCAATTTGGCAACCGGCAATGTAATTAGCATGCCGGATATTACTTTTAATGTGAATTGGAACGAAATCGCCAATAGATAAGACCATTTTACAATTTGGGCCCAAGTTAGAAGCAGAGCCTAAGGTGTAAATTACCGATAGTCCATATCTCGGAAACTATAAGAGATAATGCAATTTGGCAACCGGCAATGTAATTAGCATGCCGAATATTACTTGGAATGTGAATTGGAACGAAATCGCCAATAGATAAGACGATTTTACAATTTGGGCCCAAGTTAGAAGCAGAGCCTAAGGTGTAAATTATCGATAGTCCATATCTCGGAAACTATAAGAGATAATGCAATTTGGCAACCGGCAATGTAATTAGCATGCCGAATATTACTTGGAATGTGAATTGGAACGAAATCGCCAATAGAGAAGACCATTTTACAATTTGGGCCCAAGTTAGAAGCAGAGCCTAAGGTGTAAATTATCGATAGTCCATATCTCGGAAACTATAAGAGATAATGCAATTTGGCAACCGGCAATGTAATTAGCATGCCGAATATTACTTGGAATGTGAATTGGAACGAAATCGCCAATAGAGAAGACCATTTTACAATTTGGGCCCAAGTTAGAAGCAGAGCCTAAGGTGTAAATTATCGATAGTCCATATCTCGGAAACTATAAGAGATAATGCAATTTGGCAACCGGCAATGTAATTAGCATGCCGAATATTACTTGGAATGTGAATTGGAACGAAATCGCCAATAGATAAGACCATTTTACAATTTGGGCCCAAGTTAGAAGCAGAGCCTAAGGTGTAAATTATCGATAGTCCATATCTCGGAAACTATAAGAGATAATGCAATTTGGCAACCGGCAATGTAATTAGCATGCCGAATATTACTTGGAATGTGAATTGGAACGAAATCGCCAATAGAGAAGACCATTTTACAATTTGGGCCCAAGTTAGAAGCAGAGCCTAAGGTGTAAATTATCGATAGTCCATATCTCGGAAACTATAAGAGATAATGCAATTTGGCAACCGGCAATGTAATTAGCATGCCGAATGTTACTTGGAATGTGAATTGGAACGAAATCGCCAATAGATAAGACCATTTTACAATTTGGGCCCAAGTTAGAAGCAGAGCCTAAGGTGTAAATTATCGATAGTCCATATCTCGGATACTATAAGAGATAATGCAATTTGGCAACCGGCAATGTAATTAGCATGCCGAATATTACTTGGAATGTGAATTGGAACGAAATCGCCAATAGATAAGACCATTTTACAATTTGGGCCCAAGTTAGAAGCAGAGCCTAAGGTGTAAATTATCGATAGTCCATATCTCGGAAACTATAAGAGATAATGCAATTTGGCAACCGGCAATGTAATTAGCATGCCGAATATTAATTGGAATGTGAATTGGAACGAAATCGCCAATAGATAAGACCATTTTACAATTTGGGCCCAAGTTAGAAGCAGAGCCTAAGGTGTAAATTATCGATAGTCCATATCTCGGAAACTATAAGAGATAATGCAATTTGGCAACCGGCAATGTAATTAGCATGCCGAATATTACTTGGAATGTGAATTGGAACGAAATCGCCAATAGATAAGACCATTTTACAATTTGGGCCCAAGTTAGAAGCAGAGCCTAAGGTGTAAATTATGGATAGTCCATATCTCGGAAACTATAAGAGATAATGCAATTTGGCAACCGGCAATGTAATTAGCATGCCGAATATTACTTGGAATGTGAATTGGAACGAAATCGCCAATAGAGAAGACCATTTTACAATTTGGGCCCAAGTTAGAAGCAGAGCCTAAGGTGTAAATTATCGATAGTCCATATCTCGGAAACTATAAGAGATAATGCAATTTGGCAACCGGCAATGTAATTATCATGCCGAATATTACTTGGAATGTGAATTGGAACGAAATCGCCAATAGATAAGACCATTTTACAATTTGGGCCCAAGTTAGAAGCAGAGCCTAAGGTGTAAATTATCGATAGTCCATATCTCGGAAACTATAAGAGGTAATGCAATTTGGCAACCGGCAATGTAATTAGCATGCCGAATATTACTTGGAATGTGAATTGGAACGAAATCGCCAATAGAGAAGACCATTTTACAATTTGGGCCCAAGTTAGAAGCAGAGCCTAAGGTGTAAATTATCGATAGTCCATATCTCGGAAACTATAAGAGATAATGCAATTTGGCAACCGGCAATGTAATTAGCATGCCGAATATTACTTGGAATGTGAATTGGAACGAAATCGCCAATAGATAAGACCATTTTACAATTTGGGCCCAAGTTAGAAGCAGAGCCTAAGGTGTAAATTATTGATAGTCCATATCTCGGAAACTATAAGAGATAATGCAATTTCGCAACCGGCAATGTAATTAGCATGCCGAATATTACTTGGAGTGTGAATTGGAACGAAATCGCCAATAGATAAGACCATTTTACAATTTGGGCCCAAGTTAGAAGCAGAGCCTAAGGTGTAAATTATCGATAGTCCATATCTCGGAAACTATAAGAGATAATGCAATTTGGCAACCGGCAATGTAATTAGCATGCCGAATATTACTTGGAATGTGAATTGGAACGAAATCGCCAATAGATAAGACCATTTTACAATTTGGGCCCAAGTTAGAAGCAGAGCCTAAGGTGTAAATTATCGATAGTCCATATCTCGGAAACTATAAGAGATAATGCAATTTGGCAACCGGCAATGAAATTAGCATGCCGAATATTACTTGGAATGTGAATTGGAACGAAATCGCCAATAGATAAGACCATTTTACAATTTGGGCCCAAGTTAGAAGCAGAGCCTAAGGTGTAAATTATCGATAGTCCATATCTCGGAAACTATAAGAGATAATGCAATTTGGCAACCGGCAATGTAATTAGCATGCCGAATATTACTTGGAATGTGAATTGGAACGAAATCGCCAATAGATAAGACCATTTTACAATTTGGGCCCAAGTTAGAAGCAGAGCCTAAGGTGTAAATTATCGATAGTCCATATCTCGGAAACTATAAGAGATAATGCAATTTGGCAACCGGCAATGTAATTAGCATGCCGAATATTACTTGGAATGTTAATTGGAACGAAATCGCCAATAGAGAAGACCATTTTACAATTTGGGCCCAAGTTAGAAGCAGAGCCTAAGGTGTAAATTATCGATAGTCCATATCTCGGAAACTATAAGAGATAATGCAATTTGGCAACCGGCAATGTAATTAGCATGCCGAATATTACTTGGAATGTGAATTGGAACGAAATCGCCAATAGATAAGACCATTTTACAATTTGGGCCCAAGTTAGAAGCAGAGCCTAAGGTGTAAATTATCGATAGTCCATATCTCGGAAACTATAAGAGATAATGCAATTTGGCAACCGGCAATGTAATTAGCATGCCGAATATTACTTGGAATGTGAATTGGAACGAAATCGCCAATAGATAAGACCATTTTACAATTTGGGCCCAAGTTAGAAGCAGAGCCTAAGGTGTAAATTATCGATAGTCCATATCTCGGAAACTATAAGAGATAATGCAATTTGGCAACCGGCAATGTAATTAGCATGCCGAATATTACTTGGAATGTGAATTGGAACGAAATCGCCAATAGATAAGGCCATTTTACAATTTGGGCCCAAGTTAGAAGCAGAGCATAAAGTGTAAATTATTGATAGTCCATATCTCGGAAACTATAAGAGATAATGCAATTTCGCAACCGGCAATGTAATTAGCATGCCGAATATCACTTGGAATGTGAATTGGGACGAAATCGCCAATAGATAAGACCATTTTACAATTTGGGCCCAAGTTAGAAGCAGAGCCTAAGGTGTAAATTATCGATAGTCCATATCTCGGAAACTATAAGAGATAATGCAATTTGGCAACCGGCAATGTAATTAGCATGCCGAATATTACTTGGAATGTGAATTGGAACGAAATCGCCAATAGATAAGACCATTTTACAATTTGGGCCCAAGTTAGAAGCAGAGCCTAAGGTGTAAATTATCGATAGTCCATATCTCGGAAACTATAAGAGATAATGCAATTTGGCAACCGGCAATGTAATTAGCATGCCGAATATTACTTGGAATGTGAATTGGAACGAAATCGCCAATAGAGAAGACCATTTTACAATTTGGGCCCAAGTTAGAAGCAGAGCCTAAGGTGTAAATTATCGATAGTCCATATCTCGGAAACTATAAGAGATAATGCAATTTGGCAACCGGCAATGTAATTAGCATGCCGAATATTACTTGGAATGTGAATTGGAACGAAATCGCGAATAGATAAGACCATTTTACAATTTGGGCCCAAGTTAGAAGCAGAGCCTAAGGTGTAAATTATCGATAGTCCATATCTCGGAAACTATAAGAGATAATGCAATTTGGCAACCGGCAATGTAATTAGCATGCCGAATATTACTTGGAATGTGAATTGGAACGAAATCGCCAATAGAGAAGACCATTTTACAATTTGGGCCCAAGTTAGAAGCAGAGCCTAAGGTGTAAATTATCGATAGTCCATATCTCGGAAACTATAAGAAATAATGCAATTTGGCAACCGGCAATGTAATTAGCATGCCGAATATTACTTGGAATGTGAATTGGAACGAAATCGCCAATAGATAAGACGATTTTACAATTTGGGCCCAAGTTAGAAGCAGAGCCTAAGATGTAAATTATCGATAGTCCATATCTCGGAAACTATAAGAGATAATGCAATTTGGCAACCGGCAATGTAATTAGCATGCCGAATATTACTTGGAATGTGAATTGGAACGAAATCGCCAATAGATAAGACCATTTTACAATTTGGGCCCAAGTTAGAAGCAGAGCCTAAGGTGTAAATTATCGATAGTCCATATCTCGGAAACTATAAGAAATAATGCAATTTGGCAACCGGCAATGTAATTAGCATGCCGAATATTACTTGGAATGTGAATTGGAACGAAATCGCCAATAGGTAAGACCATTTTACAATTTGGGCCCAAGTTAGAAGCAGAGCCTAAGGTGTAAATTATCGATAGTCCATATCTCGGAAACTATAAGAGATAATTCAATTTGGCAACCGGCAATGTAATTAGCATGCCGGATATTACTTTTAATGTGAATTGGAACGAAATCGCCAATAGATAAGACCATTTTACAATTTGGGCCCAAGTTAGAAGCAGAGCCTAAGGTGTAAATTACCGATAGTCCATATCTCGGAAACTATAAGAGATAATGCAATTTGGCAACCGGCAATGTAATTAGCATGCCGAATATTACTTGGAATGTGAATTGGAACGAAATCGCCAATAGATAAGAAGATTTTACAATTTGGGCCCAAGTTAGAAGCAGAGCCTAAGGTGTAAATTATCGATAGTCCATATCTCGGAAACTATAAGAGATAATGCAATTTGGCAACCGGCAATGTAATTAGCATGCCGAATATTACTTGGAATGTGAATTGGAACGAAATCGCCAATAGAGAAGACCATTTTACAATTTGGGCCCAAGTTAGAAGCAGAGCCTAAGGTGTAAATTATCGATAGTCCATATCTCGGAAACTATAAGAGATAATGCAATTTGGCAACCGGCAATGTAATTAGCATGCCGAATATTACTTGGAATGTGAATTGGAACGAAATCGCCAATAGAGAAGACCATTTTACAATTTGGGCCCAAGTTAGAAGCAGAGCCTAAGGTGTAAATTATCGATAGTCCATATCTCGGAAACTATAAGAGATAATGCAATTTGGCAACCGGCAATGTAATTAGCATGCCGAATATTACTTGGAATGTGAATTGGAACGAAATCGCCAATAGATAAGACCATTTTACAATTTGGGCCCAAGTTAGAAGCAGAGCCTAAGGTGTAAATTATCGATAGTCCATATCTCGGAAACTATAAGAGATAATGCAATTTGGCAACCGGCAATGTAATTAGCATGCCGAATATTACTTGGAATGTGAATTGGAACGAAATCGCCAATAGAGAAGACCATTTTACAATTTGGGCCCAAGTTAGAAGCAGAGCCTAAGGTGTAAATTATCGATAGTCCATATCTCGGAAACTATAAGAGATAATGCAATTTGGCAACCGGCAATGTAATTAGCATGCCGAATGTTACTTGGAATGTGAATTGGAACGAAATCGCCAATAGATAAGACCATTTTACAATTTGGGCCCAAGTTAGAAGCAGAGCCTAAGGTGTAAATTATCGATAGTCCATATCTCGGATACTATAAGAGATAATGCAATTTGGCAACCGGCAATGTAATTAGCATGCCGAATATTACTTGGAATGTGAATTGGAACGAAATCGCCAATAGATAAGACCATTTTACAATTTGGGCCCAAGTTAGAAGCAGAGCCTAAGGTGTAAATTATCGATAGTCCATATCTCGGAAACTATAAGAGATAATGCAATTTGGCAACCGGCAATGTAATTAGCATGCCGAATATTAATTGGAATGTGAATTGGAACGAAATCGCCAATAGATAAGACCATTTTACAATTTGGGCCCAAGTTAGAAGCAGAGCCTAAGGTGTAAATTATCGATAGTCCATATCTCGGAAACTATAAGAGATAATGCAATTTGGCAACCGGCAATGTAATTAGCATGCCGAATATTACTTGGAATGTGAATTGGAACGAAATCGCCAATAGATAAGACCATTTTACAATTTGGGCCCAAGTTAGAAGCAGAGCCTAAGGTGTAAATTATGGATAGTCCATATCTCGGAAACTATAAGAGATAATGCAATTTGGCAACCGGCAATGTAATTAGCATGCCGAATATTACTTGGAATGTGAATTGGAACGAAATCGCCAATAGAGAAGACCATTTTACAATTTGGGCCCAAGTTAGAAGCAGAGCCTAAGGTGTAAATTATCGATAGTCCATATCTCGGAAACTATAAGAGATAATGCAATTTGGCAACCGGCAATGTAATTAGCATGCCGAATATTACTTGGAATGTGAGTTGGAACGAAATCGCCAATAGATAAGACCATTTTACAATTTGGGCCCAAGTTAGAAGCAGAGCCTAAGGTGTAAATTATCGATAGTCCATATCTCGGAAACTATAAGAGGTAATGCAATTTGGCAACCGGCAATGTAATTAGCATGCCGAATATTACTTGGAATGTGAATTGGAACGAAATCGCCAATAGAGAAGACCATTTTACAATTTGGGCCCAAGTTAGAAGCAGAGCCTAAGGTGTAAATTATCGATAGTCCATATCTCGGAAACTATAAGAGATAATGCAATTTGGCAACCGGCAATGTAATTAGCATGCCGAATATTACTTGGAATGTGAATTGGAACGAAATCGCCAATAGATAAGACCATTTTACAATTTGGGCCCAAGTTAGAAGCAGAGCCTAAGGTGTAAATTATTGATAGTCCATATCTCGGAAACTATAAGAGATAATGCAATTTCGCAACCGGCAATGTAATTAGCATGCCGAATATTACTTGGAGTGTGAATTGGAACGAAATCGCCAATAGATAAGACCATTTTACAATTTGGGCCCAAGTTAGAAGCAGAGCCTAAGGTGTAAATTATCGATAGTCCATATCTCGGAAACTATAAGAGATAATGCAATTTGGCAACCGGCAATGTAATTAGCATGCCGAATATTACTTGGAATGTGAATTGGAACGAAATCGCCAATAGATAAGACCATTTTACAATTTGGGCCCAAGTTAGAAGCAGAGCCTAAGGTGTAAATTATCGATAGTCCATATCTCGGAAACTATAAGAGATAATGCAATTTGGCAACCGGCAATGAAATTAGCATGCCGAATATTACTTGGAATGTGAGTTGGAACGAAATCGCCAATAGATAAGACCATTTTACAATTTGGGCCCAAGTTAGAAGCAGAGCCTAAGGTGTAAATTATCGATAGTCCATATCTCGGAAACTATAAGAGATAATGCAATTTGGCAACCGGCAATGTAATTAGCATGCCGAATATTACTTGGAATGTGAATTGGAACGAAATCGCCAATAGATAAGACCATTTTACAATTTGGGCCCAAGTTAGAAGCAGAGCCTAAGGTGTAAATTATCGATAGTCCATATCTCGGAAACTATAAGAGATAATGCAATTTGGCAACCGGCAATGTAATTAGCATGCCGAATATTACTTGGAATGTTAATTGGAACGAAATCGCCAATAGAGAAGACCATTTTACAATTTGGGCCCAAGTTAGAAGCAGAGCCTAAGGTGTAAATTATCGATAGTCCATATCTCGGAAACTATAAGAGATAATGCAATTTGGCAACCGGCAATGTAATTAGCATGCCGAATATTACTTGGAATGTGAATTGGAACGAAATCGCCAATAGATAAGACCATTTTACAATTTGGGCCCAAGTTAGAAGCAGAGCCTAAGGTGTAAATTATCGATAGTCCATATCTCGGAAACTATAAGAGATAATGCAATTTGGCAACCGGCAATGTAATTAGCATGCCGAATATTACTTGGAATGTGAATTGGAACGAAATCGCCAATAGATAAGACCATTTTACAATTTGGGCCCAAGTTAGAAGCAGAGCCTAAGGTGTAAATTATCGATAGTCCATATCTCGGAAACTATAAGAGATAATGCAATTTGGCAACCGGCAATGTAATTAGCATGCCGAATATTACTTGGAATGTGAATTGGAACGAAATCGCCAATAGATAAGGCCATTTTACAATTTGGGCCCAAGTTAGAAGCAGAGCATAAAGTGTAAATTATTGATAGTCCATATCTCGGAAACTATAAGAGATAATGCAATTTCGCAACCGGCAATGTAATTAGCATGCCGAATATCACTTGGAATGTGAATTGGGACGAAATCGCCAATAGATAAGACCATTTTACAATTTGGGCCCAAGTTAGAAGCAGAGCCTAAGGTGTAAATTATCGATAGTCCATATCTCGGAAACTATAAGAGATAATGCAATTTGGCAACCGGCAATGTAATTAGCATGCCGAATATTACTTGGAATGTGAATTGGAACGAAATCGCCAATAGATAAGACCATTTTACAATTTGGGCCCAAGTTGGAAGCAGAGCCTAAGGTGTAAATTATCGATAGTCCATATCTCGGAAACTATAAGAGATAATGCAATTTGGCAACCGGCAATGTAATTAGCATGCCGAATATTACTTGGAATGTGAATTGGAACGAAATCGCCAATAGAGAAGACCATTTTACAATTTGGGCCCAAGTTAGAAGCAGAGCCTAAGGTGTAAATTATCGATAGTCCATATCTCGGAAACTATAAGAGATAATGCAATTTGGCAACCGGCAATGTAATTAGCATGCCGAATATTACTTGGAATGTGAATTGGAACGAAATCGCGAATAGATAAGACCATTTTACAATTTGGGCCCAAGTTAGAAGCAGAGCCTAAGGTGTAAATTATCGATAGTCCATATCTCGGAAACTATAAGAGATAATGCAATTTGGCAACCGGCAATGTAATTAGCATGCCGAATATTACTTGGAATGTGAATTGGAACGAAATCGCCAATAGAGAAGACCATTTTACAATTTGGGCCCAAGTTAGAAGCAGAGCCTAAGGTGTAAATTATCGATAGTCCATATCTCGGAAACTATAAGAGATAATGCAATTTGGCAACCGGCAATGTAATTAGCATGCCGAATATTACTTGGAATGTGAATTGGAACGAAAACGCCAATAGATAAGACCATTTTACAACTTGGGCCCAAGTTAGAAGCAGAGCCTAAGGTGTAAATTATCGATAGTCCATATCTCGGAAACTATAAGAGGTAATGCAATTTGGCAACCGGCAATGTAATTAGCATGCCGAATATTACTTGGAATGTTAATTGGAACGAAATCGCCAATAGAGAAGACCATTTTACAATTTGGGCCCAAGTTAGAAGCAGAGCCTAAGGTGTAAATTATCGATAGTCCATATCTCGGAAACTATAAGAGATAATGCAATTTGGCAACCGGCAATGTAATTAGCATGCCGAATATTACTTGGAATGTGGAATTGGAACGAAATCGCCAATAGATAAGACCATTTTACAATTTGGGCCCAAGTTAGAAGCAGAGCCTAAGGTGTAAATTATTGATAGTCCATATCTCGGAAACTATAAGAAATAATGCAATTTCGCAACCGGCAATGTAATTAGCATGCCGAATATTACTTGGAGTGTGAATTGGAACGAAATCGCCAATAGATAAGACCATTTTACAATTTGGGCCCAAGTTAGAAGCAGAGCCTAAGGTGTAAATTATCGATAGTCCATATCTCGGAAACTATAAGAGATAATGCAATTTGGCAACCGGCAATGTAATTAGCATGCCGAATATTACTTGGAATGTGAATTGGAACGAAATCGCCAATAGATAAGACCATTTTACAATTTGGGCCCAAGTTAGAAGCAGAGCCTAAGGTGTAAATTACCGATAGTCCATATCTCGGAAACTATAAGAGATAATGCAATTTGGCAACCGGCAATGTAATTAGCATGCCGAATATTACTTGGAATGTGAATTGGAACGAAATCGCCAATAGATAAGACGATTTTACAATTTGGGCCCAAGTTAGAAGCAGAGCCTAAGGTGTAAATTATCGATAGTCCATATCTCGGAAACTATAAGAGATAATGCAATTTGGCAACCGGCAATGTAATTAGCATGCCGAATATTACTTGGAATGTGAATTGGAACGAAATCGCCAATAGATAAGACCATTTTACAATTTGGGCCCAAGTTAGAAGCAGAGCCTAGGGTGTAAATTATCGATAGTCCATATCTCGGAAACTATAAGAGATAATTCAATTTGGCAACCGGCAATGTAATTAGCATGCGCGGATATTACCTGGAATGTGAATTGGAACGAAATCGCCAATAGATAAGACCATTTTACAATTTGGGCCCAAGTTAGAAGCAGAGCCTAAGGTGTAAATTATCGATAGTCCATATCTCGGAAACTATAAGAGATAATGCAATTTGGCAACCGGCAATGTAATTAGCATGCCGAATATTACTTGGAATGTGAATTGGAACGAAATCGCCAATAGATAAGACGATTTTACAATTTGGGCCCAAGTTAGAAGCAGAGCCTAAGATGTAAATTATCGATAGTCCATATCTCGGAAACTATTAGAGATAATGCAATTTGGCAACCGGCAATGTAATTAGCATGCCGAATATTACTTGGAATGTGAATTGGAACGAAATCGCCAATAGATAAGACCATTTTACAATTTGTGCCCAAGTTAGAAGCAGAGCCTAAGGTGTAAATTATCGATAGTCCATATCTCGGAAACTATAAGAGATAATGCAATTTGGCAACCGGCAATGTAATTAGCATGCCGAATATTACTTGGAATGTGAATTGGAACGAAATCGCCAATAGGTAAGACCATTTTACAATTTGGGCCCAAGTTAGAAGCAGAGCCTAAGGTGTAAATTATCGATAGTCTATATCTCGGAAACTATAAGAGATAATTCAATTTGGCAACCGGCAATGTAATTAGCATGCCGGATATTACTTGGAATGTGAATTGGAATGAAATCGCCAATAGATAAGACCATTTTACAATTTGGGCCAATCAGCATGCCGAATATTACTTGGAATGTGAATTGGAACGAAATCTCCAATAGATAAGACCATTTTACAATTTGTGCCCAAGTTAGAAGCAGAGCCTAAGGTGTAAATTACCGATAGTCCATATCTCGGAAACTATAAGAGATAATGCAATTTGGCAACCGGCAATGTAATTAGCATGCCGAATATTACTTGGAATGTGAATTGGAACGAAATCGCCAATAGATAAGACGATTTTACAATTTGGGCCCAAGTTAGAAGCAGAGCCTAAGGTGTAAATTATCGATAGTCCATATCTCGGAAACTATAAGAGATAATGCAATTTGGCAACCGGCAATGTAATTAGCATACCGAATATTACTTGGAATGTGAATTGGAACGAAATCGCCAATAGATAAGACCATTTTACAATTTGGGCCCAAGTTAGAAGCAGAGCCTAAGGTGTAAATTATCGATAGTCCATATCTCGGAAACTATAAGAGATAATGCAATTTGGCAACCGGCAATGTAATTAGCATGCCGAATATTACTTGGAATGTGAATTGGAACGAAATCGCCAATAGGTAAGACCATTTTACAATTTGGGCCCAAGTTAGAAGCAGAGCCTAAGATGTAAATTATCGATAGTCCATATCTCGGAAACTATAAGAGATAATTCAATTTGGCAACCGGCAATGTAATTAGCATGCCGAATATTACTTGGAATGTGAATTGGAACGAAATCGCCAATAGATAAGACCATTTTACAATTTGGGCCCAAGTTAGAAGCAGAGCCTAAGGTGTAAATTATCGATAGTCCATATCTCGGAAACTATAAGAGATAATGCAATTTGGCAACCGGCAATGTAATTAGCATGCCGAATATTACTTGGAATGTGAATTGGAACGAAATCGCCAATAGGTAAGACCATTTTATAATTTGGGCCCAAGTTAGAAGCAGAGCCTAAGGTGTAAATTATCGATAGTCCATATCTCGGAAACTATAAGAGATAATGCAATTTGGCAACCGGCAATGTAATTAGCATGCCGAATATTACTTGGAATGTGAATTGGAACGAAATCGCCAATAGATAAGACCATTTTACAATTTGGGCCCAAGTTAGAAGCAGAGCCTAAGGTGTAAATTATTGATAGTCCATATCTCGGAAACTATAAGAGATAATGCAATTTCGCAACCGGCAATGTAATTAGCATGCCGAATATTACTTGGAGTGTGAATTGGAACGAAATCGCCAATAGATAAGACCATTTTACAATTTGGGCCCAAGTTAGAAGCAGAGCCTAAGGTGTAAATTATCGATAGTCCATATCTCGGAAACTATAAGAGATAATGCAATTTGGCAACCGGCAATGTAATTAGCATGCCGAATATTACTTGGAATGTGAATTGGAACGAAATCGCCAATAGAGAAGACCATTTTACAATTTGGGCCCAAGTTAGAAGCAGAGCCTAAGGTGTAAATTATCGATAGTCCATATCTCGGAAACTATAAGAGATAATGCAATTTGGCAACCGGCAATGTAATTAGCATGCCGAATATTACTTGGAATGTGAATTGGAACGAAATCGCCAATAGAGAAGACCATTTTACAATTTGTGCCCAAGTTTAGAAGCAGAGCCTAAGGTGTAAATTATCGATAGTCCATATCTCGGAAACTATAAGAGATAATGCAATTTGGCAACCGGCAATGTAATTAGCATGCCGAATATTACTTGGAATGTGAATTGGAACGAAATCGCGAATAGATAAGACCATTTTACAATTTGGGGCCCAAGTTAGAAGCAGAGCCTAAGGTGTAAATTATCGATAGTCCATATCTCGGAAACTATAAGAGATAATGCAATTTGGCAACCGGCAATGTAATTAGCATGCCGAATATTACTTGGAATGTGAATTGGAACGAAATCGCCAATAGATAAGACCATTTTACAATTTGGGCCCAAGTTAGAAGCAGAGCCTAGGGTGTAAATTATCGATAGTCCATATCTCGGAAACTATAAGAGATAATTCAATTTGGCAACGGCAATGTAATTAGCATGCCGAATATTACTTGGAATGTGAATTGGAACGAAATCGCCAATAGATAAGACGATTTTACAATTTGGGCCCAGTTAGAAGCAGAGCCTAAGGTGTAAATTATCGATAGTTCCCATATCTCGGAAACTATAGAGATAATGCAATTTGGCAACCGGCAATGTAATTAGCATGCCGAATATTACTTGGAATGTGAATTGGAACGAAATCGCCAATAGATAAGACCATTTTACAATTTGGGCCCAAGTTAGAAGCAGAGCCTAGGGTGTAAATTATCCGATAGTCCATATCTCGGAAACTATAAGAGATAATTCAATTTGGCAACCGGCAATGTAATTAGCATGCCGGATATTACCTGGAATGTGAATTGGAACGAAATCGCCAATAGATAAGACCATTTTACAATTTGGGCCCAAGTTAGAAGCAGAGCCTAAGGTGTAAATTATCGATAGTCCATATCTCGGAAACTATAAGAGATAATGCAATTTGGCAACCGGCAATGTAATTAGCATGCCGAATATTACTTGGAATGTGAATTGGAACGAAATCGCCAATAGATAAGACGATTTTACAATTTGGGCCCAAGTTAGAAGCAGAGCCTAAGATGTAAATTATCGATAGTCCATATCTCGGAAACTATTAGAGATAATGCAATTTGGCAACCGGCAATGTAATTAGCATGCCGAATATTACTTGGAATGTGAATTGGAACGAAATCGCCAATAGATAAGACCATTTTACAATTTGTGCCCAAGTTAGAAGCAGAGCCTAAGGTGTAAATTATCGATAGTCCATATCTCGGAAACTATAAGAGATAATGCAATTTGGCAACCGGCAATGTAATTAGCATGCCGAATATTACTTGGAATGTGAATTGGAACGAAATCGCCAATAGGTAAGACCATTTTACAATTTGGGCCCAAGTTAGAAGCAGAGCCTAAGGTGTAAATTATCGATAGTCTATATCTCGGAAACTATAAGAGATAATTCAATTTGGCAACCGGCAATGTAATTAGCATGCCGGATATTACTTGGAATGTGAATTAGAATGAAATCGCCAATAGATAAGACCATTTTACAATTTGGGCCAATCAGCATGCCGAATATTACTTGGAATGTGAATTGGAACGAAATCTCCAATAGATAAGACCATTTTACAATTTGTGCCCAAGTTAGAAGCAGAGCCTAAGGTGTAAATTACCGATAGTCCATATCTCGGAAACTATAAGAGATAATGCAATTTGGCAACCGGCAATGTAATTAGCATGCCGAATATTACTTGGAATGTGAATTGGAACGAAATCGCCAATAGATAAGACGATTTTACAATTTGGGCCCAAGTTAGAAGCAGAGCCTAAGGTGTAAATTATCGATAGTCCATATCTCGGAAACTATAAGAGATAATGCAATTTGGCAACCGGCAATGTAATTAGCATACCGAATATTACTTGGAATGTGAATTGGAACGAAATCGCCAATAGATAAGACCATTTTACAATTTGGGCCCAAGTTAGAAGCAGAGCCTAAGGTGTAAATTATCGATAGTCCATATCTCGGAAACTATAAGAGATAATGCAATTTGGCAACCGGCAATGTAATTAGCATGCCGAATATTACTTGGAATGTGAATTGGAACGAAATCGCCAATAGGTAAGACCATTTTACAATTTGGGCCCAAGTTAGAAGCAGAGCCTAAGATGTAAATTATCGATAGTCCATATCTCGGAAACTATAAGAGATAATTCAATTTGGCAACCGGCAATGTAATTAGCATGCCGAATATTACTTGGAATGTGAATTGGAACGAAATCGCCAATAGATAAGACCATTTTACAATTTGGGCCCAAGTTAGAAGCAGAGCCTAAGGTGTAAATTATCGATAGTCCATATCTCGGAAACTATAAGAGATAATGCAATTTGGCAACCGGCAATGTAATTAGCATGCCGAATATTACTTGGAATGTGAATTGGAACGAAATCGCCAATAGATAAGACCATTTTACAATTTGGGCCCAAGTTAGAAGCAGAGCCTAAGGTGTAAATTATCGATAGTCCATATCTCGGAAACTATAAGAGATAATGCAATTTGGCAACCGGCAATGTAATTAGCATGCCGAATATTACTTGGAATGTGAATTGGAACGAAATCGCCAATAGATAAGACCATTTTACAATTTGGGCCCAAGTTAGAAGCAGAGCCTAAGGTGTAAATTATCGATAGTCCATATCTCGGAAACTATAAGAGATAATGCAATTTGGCAACCGGCAATGTAATTAGCATGCCGAATATTAATTGGAATGTGAATTGGAACGAAATCGCCAATAGATAAGACCATTTTACAATTTGGGCCCAAGTTAGAAGCAGAGCCTAAGGTGTAAATTATCGATAGTCCATATCTCGGAAACTATAAGAGATAATGCAATTTGGCAACCGGCAATGTAATTAGCATGCCGTATATTACTTGGAATGTGAATTGGAACGAAATCGCCAATAGGTAAGACCATTTTATAATTTGGGCCCAAGTTAGAAGCAGAGCCTAAGGTGTAAATTATCGATAGTCCATATCTCGGAAACTATAAGAGATAATTCAATTTGGCAACCGGCAATGTAATTAGCATGCCGAATATTACTTGGAATGTGAATTGGAACGAAATCGCCAATAGATAAGACCATTTTACAATTTGGGCCCAAGTTAGAAGCAGAGCCTAAGGTGTAAATTATGGATAGTCCATATCTCGGAAACTATAAGAGATAATGCAATTTGGCAACCGGCAATGTAATTAGCATGCCGAATATTACTTGGAATGTGAATTGGAACGAAATCGCCAATAGAGAAGACCATTTTACAATTTGGGCCCAAGTTAGAAGCAGAGCCTAAGGTGTAAATTATCGATAGTCCATATCTCGGAAACTATAAGAGATAATGCAATTTGGCAACCGGCAATGTAATTAGCATGCCGAATATTACTTGGAATGTGAATTGGAACGAAATCGCCAATAGATAAGACCATTTTACAATTTGGGCCCAAGTTAGAAGCAGAGCCTAAGGTGTAAATTATCGATAGTCCATATCTCGGAAACTATAAGAGGTAATGCAATTTGGCAACCGGCAATGTAATTAGCATGCCGAATATTACTTGGAATGTGAATTGGAACGAAATCGCCAATAGAGAAGACCATTTTACAATTTGGGCCCAAGTTAGAAGCAGAGCCTAAGGTGTAAATTATCGATAGTCCATATCTCGGAAACTATAAGAGATAATGCAATTTGGCAACCGGCAATGTAATTAGCATGCCGAATATTACT
Organism: Rhynchophorus ferrugineus; assembly: GCF_030347505.1. NCBI lineage: Eukaryota > Metazoa > Arthropoda > Insecta > Coleoptera > Curculionidae > Rhynchophorus > Rhynchophorus ferrugineus. The sequence goes on along the minus strand of NW_027472812.1, from coordinate 40,032 downwards.
TGGAATGTGAATTGGAACGAAATCGCCAATAGATAAGACCATTTTACAATTTGGGCCCAAGTTAGAAGCAGAGCCTAAGGTGTAAATTATTGATAGTCCATATCTCGGAAACTATAAGAGATAATGCAATTTCGCAACCGGCAATGTAATTAGCATGCCGAATATTACTTGGAGTGTGAATTGGAACGAAATCGCCAATAGATAAGACCATTTTACAATTTGGGCCCAAGTTAGAAGCAGAGCCTAAGGTGTAAATTATCGATAGTCCATATCTCGGAAACTATAAGAGATAATGCAATTTGGCAACCGGCAATGTAATTAGCATGCCGAATATTACTTGGAATGTGAATTGGAACGAAATCGCCAATAGAGAAGACCATTTTACAATTTGGGCCCAAGTTAGAAGCAGAGCCTAAGGTGTAAATTATCGATAGTCCATATCTCGGAAACTATAAGAGATAATGCAATTTGGCAACCGGCAATGTAATTAGCATGCCGAATATTACTTGGAATGTGAATTGGAACGAAATCGCCAATAGAGAAGACCATTTTACAATTTGTGCCCAAGTTAGAAGCAGAGCCTAAGGTGTAAATTATCGATAGTCCATATCTCGGAAACTATAAGAGATAATGCAATTTGGCAACCGGCAATGTAATTAGCATGCCGAATATTACTTGGAATGTGAATTGGAACGAAATCGCGAATAGATAAGACCATTTTACAATTTGGGCCCAAGTTAGAAGCAGAGCCTAAGGTGTAAATTATCGATAGTCCATATCTCGGAAACTATAAGAGATAATGCAATTTGGCAACCGGCAATGTAATTAGCATGCCGAATATTACTTGGAATGTGAATTGGAACGAAATCGCCAATAGAGAAGACCATTTTACAATTTGGGCCCAAGTTAGAAGCAGAGCCTAAGGTGTAAATTATCGATAGTCCATATCTCGGAAACTATAAGAGATAATGCAATTTGGCAACCGGCAATGTAATTAGCATGCCGAATATTACTTGGAATGTGAATTGGAACGAAAACGCCAATAGATAAGACCATTTTACAATTTGGGCCCAAGTTAGAAGCAGAGCCTAAGGTGTAAATTATCGATAGTCCATATCTCGGAAACTATAAGAGGTAATGCAATTTGGCAACCGGCAATGTAATTAGCATGCCGAATATTACTTGGAATGTTAATTGGAACGAAATCGCCAATAGAGAAGACCATTTTACAATTTGGGCCCAAGTTAGAAGCAGAGCCTAAGGTGTAAATTATCGATAGTCCATATCTCGGAAACTATAAGAGATAATGCAATTTGGCAACCGGCAATGTAATTAGCATGCCGAATATTACTTGGATTGTGAATTGGAACGAAATCGCCAATAGATAAGACCATTTTACAATTTGGGCCCAAGTTAGAAGCAGAGCCTAAGGTGTAAATTATTGATAGTCCATATCTCGGAAACTATAAGAAATAATGCAATTTCGCAACCGGCAATGTAATTAGCATGCCGAATATTACTTGGAGTGTGAATTGGAACGAAATCGCCAATAGATAAGACCATTTTACAATTTGGGCCCAAGTTAGAAGCAGAGCCTAAGGTGTAAATTATCGATAGTCCATATCTCGGAAACTATAAGAGATAATGCAATTTGGCAACCGGCAATGTAATTAGCATGCCGAATATTACTTGGAATGTGAATTGGAACGAAATCGCCAATAGATAAGACCATTTTACAATTTGGGCCCAAGTTAGAAGCAGAGCCTAAGGTGTAAATTATCGATAGTCCATATCTCGGAAACTATAAGAGATAATGCAATTTGGCAACCGGCAATGTAATTAGCATGCCGTATATTACTTGGAATGTGAATTGGAACGAAATCGCCAATAGATAAGACCATTTTACAATTTGGGCCCAAGTTAGAAGCAGAGCCTAAGGTGTAAATTATCGATAGTCCATATCTCGGAAACTATAAGAGATAATGCAATTTGGCATCCGGCAATGTAATTAGCATGCCGAATATTACTTGGAATGTGAATTGGAACGAAATCGCCAATAGATAAGACCATTTTACAATTTGGGCCCAAGTTAGAAGCAGAGCCTAAGGTGTAAATTATCGATAGTCCATATCTCGGAAACTATAAGAGATAATGCAATTTGGCAACCGGCAATGTAATTAGCATGCCGAATATTACTTGGAATGTGAATTGGAACGAAATCGCCAATAGATAAGACCATTTTACAATTTGGGCCCAAGTTAGAAGCAGAGCCTAAGGTGTAAATTATCGATAGTCCATATCTCGGAAACTATAAGAGATAATGCAATTTGGCAACCGGCAATGTAATTAGCATGCCGAATATTAATTGGAATGTGAATTGGAACGAAATCGCCAATAGATAAGACCATTTTACAATTTGGGCCCAAGTTAGAAGCAGAGCCTAAGGTGTAAATTATCGATAGTCCATATCTCGGAAACTATAAGAGATAATGCAATTTGGCAACCGGCAATGTAATTAGCATGCCGTATATTACTTGGAATGTGAATTGGAACGAAATCGCCAATAGGTAAGACCATTTTATAATTTGGGCCCAAGTTAGAAGCAGAGCCTAAGGTGTAAATTATCGATAGTCCATATCTCGGAAACTATAAGAGATAATTCAATTTGGCAACCGGCAATGTAATTAGCATGCCGAATATTACTTGGAATGTGAATTGGAACGAAATCGCCAATAGATAAGACCATTTTACAATTTGGGCCCAAGTTAGAAGCAGAGCCTAAGGTGTAAATTATGGATAGTCCATATCTCGGAAACTATAAGAGATAATGCAATTTGGCAACCGGCAATGTAATTAGCATGCCGAATATTACTTGGAATGTGAATTGGAACGAAATCGCCAATAGAGAAGACCATTTTACAATTTGGGCCCAAGTTAGAAGCAGAGCCTAAGGTGTAAATTATCGATAGTCCATATCTCGGAAACTATAAGAGATAATGCAATTTGGCAACCGGCAATGTAATTAGCATGCCGAATATTACTTGGAATGTGAATTGGAACGAAATCGCCAATAGATAAGACCATTTTACAATTTGGGCCCAAGTTAGAAGCAGAGCCTAAGGTGTAAATTATCGATAGTCCATATCTCGGAAACTATAAGAGGTAATGCAATTTGGCAACCGGCAATGTAATTAGCATGCCGAATATTACTTGGAATGTGAATTGGAACGAAATCGCCAATAGAGAAGACCATTTTACAATTTGGGCCCAAGTTAGAAGCAGAGCCTAAGGTGTAAATTATCGATAGTCCATATCTCGGAAACTATAAGAGATAATGCAATTTGGCAACCGGCAATGTAATTAGCATGCCGAATATTACTTGGAATGTGAATTGGAACGAAATCGCCAATAGATAAGACCATTTTACAATTTGGGCCCAAGTTAGAAGCAGAGCCTAAGGTGTAAATTATTGATAGTCCATATCTCGGAAACTATAAGAGATAATGCAATTTCGCAACCGGCAATGTAATTAGCATGCCGAATATTACTTGGAGTGTGAATTGGAACGAAATCGCCAATAGATAAGACCATTTTACAATTTGGGCCCAAGTTAGAAGCAGAGCCTAAGGTGTAAATTATCGATAGTCCATATCTCGGAAACTATAAGAGATAATGCAATTTGGCAACCGGCAATGTAATTAGCATGCCGAATATTACTTGGAATGTGAATTGGAACGAAATCGCCAATAGAGAAGACCATTTTACAATTTGGGCCCAAGTTAGAAGCAGAGCCTAAGGTGTAAATTATCGATAGTCCATATCTCGGAAACTATAAGAGATAATGCAATTTGGCAACCGGCAATGTAATTAGCATGCCGAATATTACTTGGAATGTGAATTGGAACGAAATCGCCAATAGAGAAGACCATTTTACAATTTGTGCCCAAGTTAGAAGCAGAGCCTAAGGTGTAAATTATCGATAGTCCATATCTCGGAAACTATAAGAGATAATGCAATTTGGCAACCGGCAATGTAATTAGCATGCCGAATATTACTTGGAATGTGAATTGGAACGAAATCGCGAATAGATAAGACCATTTTACAATTTGGGCCCAAGTTAGAAGCAGAGCCTAAGGTGTAAATTATCGATAGTCCATATCTCGGAAACTATAAGAGATAATGCAATTTGGCAACCGGCAATGTAATTAGCATGCCGAATATTACTTGGAATGTGAATTGGAACGAAATCGCCAATAGAGAAGACCATTTTACAATTTGGGCCCAAGTTAGAAGCAGAGCCTAAGGTGTAAATTATCGATAGTCCATATCTCGGAAACTATAAGAGATAATGCAATTTGGCAACCGGCAATGTAATTAGCATGCCGAATATTACTTGGAATGTGAATTGGAACGAAAACGCCAATAGATAAGACCATTTTACAATTTGGGCCCAAGTTAGAAGCAGAGCCTAAGGTGTAAATTATCGATAGTCCATATCTCGGAAACTATAAGAGGTAATGCAATTTGGCAACCGGCAATGTAATTAGCATGCCGAATATTACTTGGAATGTTAATTGGAACGAAATCGCCAATAGAGAAGACCATTTTACAATTTGGGCCCAAGTTAGAAGCAGAGCCTAAGGTGTAAATTATCGATAGTCCATATCTCGGAAACTATAAGAGATAATGCAATTTGGCAACCGGCAATGTAATTAGCATGCCGAATATTACTTGGATTGTGAATTGGAACGAAATCGCCAATAGATAAGACCATTTTACAATTTGGGCCCAAGTTAGAAGCAGAGCCTAAGGTGTAAATTATTGATAGTCCATATCTCGGAAACTATAAGAAATAATGCAATTTCGCAACCGGCAATGTAATTAGCATGCCGAATATTACTTGGAGTGTGAATTGGAACGAAATCGCCAATAGATAAGACCATTTTACAATTTGGGCCCAAGTTAGAAGCAGAGCCTAAGGTGTAAATTATCGATAGTCCATATCTCGGAAACTATAAGAGATAATGCAATTTGGCAACCGGCAATGTAATTAGCATGCCGAATATTACTTGGAATGTGAATTGGAACGAAATCGCCAATAGATAAGACCATTTTACAATTTGGGCCCAAGTTAGAAGCAGAGCCTAAGGTGTAAATTATCGATAGTCCATATCTCGGAAACTATAAGAGATAATGCAATTTGGCAACCGGCAATGTAATTAGCATGCCGTATATTACTTGGAATGTGAATTGGAACGAAATCGCCAATAGATAAGACCATTTTACAATTTGGGCCCAAGTTAGAAGCAGAGCCTAAGGTGTAAATTATCGATAGTCCATATCTCGGAAACTATAAGAGATAATGCAATTTGGCATCCGGCAATGTAATTAGCATGCCGAATATTACTTGGAATGTGAATTGGAACGAAATCGCCAATAGATAAGACCATTTTACAATTTGGGCCCAAGTTAGAAGCAGAGCCTAAGGTGTAAATTATCGATAGTCCATATCTCGGAAACTATAAGAGATAATGCAATTTGGCAACCGGTAATGTAATTAGCATGCCGAATATTACTTGGAATGTGAATTGGAACGAAATCGCCAATAGATAAGGCCATTTTACAATTTGGGCCCAAGTTAGAAGCAGAGCCTAAAGTGTAAATTATTGATAGTCCATATCTCGGAAACTATAAGAGATAATGCAATTTCGCAACCGGCAATGTAATTAGCATGCCGAATATCACTTGGAATGTGAATTGGGACGAAATCGCCAATAGATAAGACCATTTTACTATTTGGGCCCAAGTTAGAAGCAGAGCCTAAGGTGTAAATTATCGATAGTCCATATCTCGGAAACTATAAGAGATAATGCAATTTGGCAACCGGCAATGTAATTAGCATGCCGAATATTACTTGGAATGTGAATTGGAACGAAATCGCCAATAGAGAAGACCATTTTACAATTTGTGCCCAAGTTAGAAGCAGAGCCTAAGGTGTAAATTATCGATAGTCCATATCTCGGAAACTATAAGAGATAATGCAATTTGGCAACCGGCAATGTAATTAGCATGCCGAATATTACTTGGAATGTGAATTGGAACGAAATCGCGAATAGATAAGACCATTTTACAATTTGGGCCCAAGTTAGAAGCAGAGCCTAAGGTGTAAATTATCGATAGTCCATATCTCGGAAACTATAAGAGATAATGCAATTTGGCAACCGGCAATGTAATTAGCATGCCGAATATTACTTGGAATGTGAATTGGAACGAAATCGCCAATAGAGAAGACCATTTTACAATTTGGGCCCAAGTTAGAAGCAGAGCCTAAGGTGTAAATTATCGATAGTCCATATCTCGGAAACTATAAGAGATAATGCAATTTGGCAACCGGCAATGTAATTAGCATGCCGAATATTACTTGGAATGTGAATTGGAACGAAAACGCCAATAGATAAGACCATTTTACAATTTGGGCCCAAGTTAGAAGCAGAGCCTAAGGTGTAAATTATCGATAGTCCATATCTCGGAAACTATAAGAGGTAATGCAATTTGGCAACCGGCAATGTAATTAGCATGCCGAATATTACTTGGAATGTTAATTGGAACGAAATCGCCAATAGAGAAGACCATTTTACAATTTGGGCCCAAGTTAGAAGCAGAGCCTAAGGTGTAAATTATCGATAGTCCATATCTCGGAAACTATAAGAGATAATGCAATTTGGCAACCGGCAATGTAATTAGCATGCCGAATATTACTTGGATTGTGAATTGGAACGAAATCGCCAATAGATAAGACCATTTTACAATTTGGGCCCAAGTTAGAAGCAGAGCCTAAGGTGTAAATTATTGATAGTCCATATCTCGGAAACTATAAGAAATAATGCAATTTCGCAACCGGCAATGTAATTAGCATGCCGAATATTACTTGGAGTGTGAATTGGAACGAAATCGCCAATAGATAAGACCATGTTACAATTTGGGCCCAAGTTAGAAGCAGAGCCTAAGGTGTAAATTATCGATAGTCCATATCTCGGAAACTATAAGAGATAATGCAATTTGGCAACCGGCAATGTAATTAGCATGCCGAATATTACTTGGAATGTGAATTGGAACGAAATCGCCAATAGATAAGACCATTTTACAATTTGGGCCCAAGTTAGAAGCAGAGCCTAAGGTGTAAATTATCGATAGTCCATATCTCGGAAACTATAAGAGATAATGCAATTTGGCAACCGGCAATGTAATTAGCATGCCGTATATTACTTGGAATGTGAATTGGAACGAAATCGCCAATAGATAAGACCATTTTACAATTTGGGCCCAAGTTAGAAGCAGAGCCTAAGGTGTAAATTATCGATAGTCCATATCTCGGAAACTATAAGAGATAATGCAATTTGGCATCCGGCAATGTAATTAGCATGCCGAATATTACTTGGAATGTGAATTGGAACGAAATCGCCAATAGATAAGACCATTTTACAATTTGGGCCCAAGTTAGAAGCAGAGCCTAAGGTGTAAATTATCGATAGTCCATATCTCGGAAACTATAAGAGATAATGCAATTTGGCAACCGGTAATGTAATTAGCATGCCGAATATTACTTGGAATGTGAATTGGAACGAAATCGCCAATAGATAAGGCCATTTTACAATTTGGGCCCAAGTTAGAAGCAGAGCCTAAAGTGTAAATTATTGATAGTCCATATCTCGGAAACTATAAGAGATAATGCAATTTCGCAACCGGCAATGTAATTAGCATGCCGAATATCACTTGGAATGTGAATTGGGACGAAATCGCCAATAGATAAGACCATTTTACAATTTGGGCCCAAGTTAGAAGCAGAGCCTAAGGTGTAAATTATCGATAGTCCATATCTCGGAAACTATAAGAGATAATGCAATTTGGCAACCGGCAATGTAATTAGCATGCCGAATATTACTTGGAATGTGAATTGGAACGAAATCGCCAATAGATAAGACCATTTTACAATTTGGGCCCAAGTTAGAAGCAGAGCCTAAGGTGTAAATTATCGATAGTCCATATCTCGGAAACTATAAGAGATAATGCAATTTGGCAACCGGCAATGTAATTAGCATGCCGAATATTACTTGGAATGTGAATTGGAACGAAATCGCCAATAGAGAAGACCATTTTACAATTTGGGCCCAAGTTAGAAGCAGAGCCTAAGGTGTAAATTATCGATAGTCCATATCTCGGAAACTATAAGAGATAATGCAATTTGGCAACCGGCAATGTAATTAGCATGCCGAATATTACTTGGAATGTGAATTGGAACGAAATCGCGAATAGATAAGACCATTTTACAATTTGGGCCCAAGTTAGAAGCAGAGCCTAAGGTGTAAATTATCGATAGTCCATATCTCGGAAACTATAAGAGATAATGCAATTTGGCAACTGGCAATGTAATTAGCATGCCGAATATTACTTGGAATGTGAATTGGAACGAAATCGCCAATAGAGAAGACCATTTTACAATTTGGGCCCAAGTTAGAAGCAGAGCCTAAGGTGTAAATTATCGATAGTCCATATCTCGGAAACTATAAGAGATAATGCAATTTGGCAACCGGCAATGTAATTAGCATGCCGAATATTACTTGGAATGTGAATTGGAACGAAAACGCCAATAGATAAGACCATTTTACAATTTGGGCCCAAGTTAGAAGCAGAGCCTAAGGTGTAAATTATCGATAGTCCATATCTCGGAAACTATAAGAGGTAATGCAATTTGGCAACCGGCAATGTAATTAGCATGCCGAATATTACTTGGAATGTTAATTGGAACGAAATCGCCAATAGAGAAGACCATTTTACAATTTGGGCCCAAGTTAGAAGCAGAGCCTAAGGTGTAAATTATCGATAGTCCATATCTCGGAAACTATAAGAGATAATGCAATTTGGCAACCGGCAATGTAATTAGCATGCCGAATATTACTTGGAGTGTGAATTGGAACGAAATCGCCAATAGATAAGACCATTTTACAATTTGGGCCCAAGTTAGAAGCAGAGCCTAAGGTGTAAATTATCGATAGTCCATATCTCGGAAACTATAAGAGATAATGCAATTTGGCAACCGGCAATGTAATTAGCATGCCGAATATTACTTGGAATGTGAATTGGAACGAAATCGCCAATAGATAAGACCATTTTACAATTTGGGCCCAAGTTAGAAGCAGAGCCTAAGGTGTAAATTATCGATAGTCCATATCTCGGAAACTATAAGAGATAATGCAATTTGGCAACCGGCAATGTAATTAGCATGCCGAATATTACTTGGAATGTTAATTGGAACGAAATCGCCAATAGAGAAGACCATTTTACAATTTGGGCCCAAGTTAGAAGCAGAGCCTAAGGTGTAAATTATCGATAGTCCATATCTCGGAAACTATAAGAGATAATGCAATTTGGCAACCGGCAATGTAATTAGCATGCCGAATATTACTTGGAATGTGAATTGGAACGAAATCGCCAATAGATAAGACCATTTTACAATTTGGGCCCAAGTTAGAAGCAGAGCCTAAGGTGTAAATTATCGATAGTCCATATCTCGGAAACTATAAGAGATAATGCAATTTGGCAACCGGCAATGTAATTAGCATGCCGAATATTACTTGGAATGTGAATTGGAACGAAATCGCCAATAGATAAGACCATTTTACAATTTGGGCCCAAGTTAGAAGCAGAGCCTAAGGTGTAAATTATCGATAGTCCATATCTCGGAAACTATAAGAGATAATGCAATTTGGCAACCGGCAATGTAATTAGCATGCCGAATATTACTTGGAATGTGAATTGGAACGAAATCGCCAATAGATAAGGCCATTTTACAATTTGGGCCCAAGTTAGAAGCAGAGCATAAAGTGTAAATTATTGATAGTCCATATCTCGGAAACTATAAGAGATAATGCAATTTCGCAACCGGCAATGTAATTAGCATGCCGAATATCACTTGGAATGTGAATTGGGACGAAATCGCCAATAGATAAGACCATTTTACAATTTGGGCCCAAGTTAGAAGCAGAGCCTAAGGTGTAAATTATCGATAGTCCATATCTCGGAAACTATAAGAGATAATGCAATTTGGCAACCGGCAATGTAATTAGCATGCCGAATATTACTTGGAATGTGAATTGGAACGAAATCGCCAATAGATAAGACCATTTTACAATTTGGGCCCAAGTTAGAAGCAGAGCCTAAGGTGTAAATTATCGATAGTCCATATCTCGGAAACTATAAGAGATAATGCAATTTGGCAACCGGCAATGTAATTAGCATGCCGAATATTACTTGGAATGTGAATTGGAACGAAATCGCCAATAGAGAAGACCATTTTACAATTTGGGCCCAAGTTAGAAGCAGAGCCTAAGGTGTAAATTATCGATAGTCCATATCTCGGAAACTATAAGAGATAATGCAATTTGGCAACCGGCAATGTAATTAGCATGCCGAATATTACTTGGAATGTGAATTGGAACGAAATCGCGAATAGATAAGACCATTTTACAATTTGGGCCCAAGTTAGAAGCAGAGCCTAAGGTGTAAATTATCGATAGTCCATATCTCGGAAACTATAAGAGATAATGCAATTTGGCAACCGGCAATGTAATTAGCATGCCGAATATTACTTGGAATGTGAATTGGAACGAAATCGCCAATAGAGAAGACCATTTTACAATTTGGGCCCAAGTTAGAAGCAGAGCCTAAGGTGTAAATTATCGATAGTCCATATCTCGGAAACTATAAGAGATAATGCAATTTGGCAACCGGCAATGTAATTAGCATGCCGAATATTACTTGGAATGTGAATTGGAACGAAAACGCCAATAGATAAGACCATTTTACAACTTGGGCCCAAGTTAGAAGCAGAGCCTAAGGTGTAAATTATCGATAGTCCATATCTCGGAAACTATAAGAGGTAATGCAATTTGGCAACCGGCAATGTAATTAGCATGCCGAATATTACTTGGAATGTTAATTGGAACGAAATCGCCAATAGAGAAGACCATTTTACAATTTGGGCCCAAGTTAGAAGCAGAGCCTAAGGTGTAAATTATCGATAGTCCATATCTCGGAAACTATAAGAGATAATGCAATTTGGCAACCGGCAATGTAATTAGCATGCCGAATATTACTTGGAATGTGAATTGGAACGAAATCGCCAATAGATAAGACCATTTTACAATTTGGGCCCAAGTTAGAAGCAGAGCCTAAGGTGTAAATTATTGATAGTCCATATCTCGGAAACTATAAGAAATAATGCAATTTCGCAACCGGCAATGTAATTAGCATGCCGAATATTACTTGGAGTGTGAATTGGAACGAAATCGCCAATAGATAAGACCATTTTACAATTTGGGCCCAAGTTAGAAGCAGAGCCTAAGGTGTAAATTATCGATAGTCCATATCTCGGAAACTATAAGAGATAATGCAATTTGGCAACCGGCAATGTAATTAGCATGCCGAATATTACTTGGAATGTGAATTGGAACGAAATCGCCAATAGATAACACCATTTTACAATTTGGGCCCAAGTTAGAAGCAGAGCCTAAGGTGTAAATTACCGATAGTCCATATCTCGGAAACTATAAGAGATAATGCAATTTGGCAACCGGCAATGTAATTAGCATGCCGAATATTACTTGGAATGTGAATTGGAACGAAATCGCCAATAGATAAGACGATTTTACAATTTGGGCCCAAGTTAGAAGCAGAGCCTAAGGTGTAAATTATCGATAGTCCATATCTCGGAAACTATAAGAGATAATGCAATTTGGCAACCGGCAATGTAATTAGCATGCCGAATATTACTTGGAATGTGAATTGGAACGAAATCGCCAATAGATAAGACCATTTTACAATTTGGGCCCAAGTTAGAAGCAGAGCCTAGGGTGTAAATTATCGATAGTCCATATCTCGGAAACTATAAGAGATAATTCAATTTGGCAACCGGCAATGTAATTAGCATGCCGGATATTACCTGGAATGTGAATTGGAACGAAATCGCCAATAGATAAGACCATTTTACAATTTGGGCCCAAGTTAGAAGCAGAGCCTAAGGTGTAAATTATCGATAGTCCATATCTCGGAAACTATAAGAGATAATGCAATTTGGCAACCGGCAATGTAATTAGCATGCCGAATATTACTTGGAATGTGAATTGGAACGAAATCGCCAATAGATAAGACGATTTTACAATTTGGGCCCAAGTTAGAAGCAGAGCCTAAGATGTAAATTATCGATAGTCCATATCTCGGAAACTATTAGAGATAATGCAATTTGGCAACCGGCAATGTAATTAGCATGCCGAATATTACTTGGAATGTGAATTGGAACGAAATCGCCAATAGATAAGACCATTTTACAATTTGTGCCCAAGTTAGAAGCAGAGCCTAAGGTGTAAATTATCGATAGTCCATATCTCGGAAACTATAAGAGATAATGCAATTTGGCAACCGGCAATGTAATTAGCATGCCGAATATTACTTGGAATGTGAATTGGAACGAAATCGCCAATAGGTAAGACCATTTTACAATTTGGGCCCAAGTTAGAAGCAGAGCCTAAGGTGTAAATTATCGATAGTCTATATCTCGGAAACTATAAGAGATAATTCAATTTGGCAACCGGCAATGTAATTAGCATGCCGGATATTACTTGGAATGTGAATTGGAATGAAATCGCCAATAGATAAGACCATTTTACAATTTGGGCCAATCAGCATGCCGAATATTACTTGGAATGTGAATTGGAACGAAATCTCCAATAGATAAGACCATTTTACAATTTGTGCCCAAGTTAGAAGCAGAGCCTAAGGTGTAAATTACCGATAGTCCATATCTCGGAAACTATAAGAGATAATGCAATTTGGCAACCGGCAATGTAATTAGCATGCCGAATATTACTTGGAATGTGAATTGGAACGAAATCGCCAATAGATAAGACGATTTTACAATTTGGGCCCAAGTTAGAAGCAGAGCCTAAGGTGTAAATTATCGATAGTCCATATCTCGGAAACTATAAGAGATAATGCAATTTGGCAACCGGCAATGTAATTAGCATACCGAATATTACTTGGAATGTGAATTGGAACGAAATCGCCAATAGATAAGACCATTTTACAATTTGGGCCCAAGTTAGAAGCAGAGCCTAAGGTGTAAATTATCGATAGTCCATATCTCGGAAACTATAAGAGATAATGCAATTTGGCAACCGGCAATGTAATTAGCATGCCGAATATTACTTGGAATGTGAATTGGAACGAAATCGCCAATAGGTAAGACCATTTTACAATTTGGGCCCAAGTTAGAAGCAGAGCCTAAGATGTAAATTATCGATAGTCCATATCTCGGAAACTATAAGAGATAATTCAATTTGGCAACCGGCAATGTAATTAGCATGCCGAATATTACTTGGAATGTGAATTGGAACGAAATCGCCAATAGATAAGACCATTTTACAATTTGGGCCCAAGTTAGAAGCAGAGCCTAAGGTGTAAATTATCGATAGTCCATATCTCGGAAACTATAAGAGATAATGCAATTTGGCAACCGGCAATGTAATTAGCATGCCGAATATTACTTGGAATGTGAATTGGAACGAAATCGCCAATAGATAAGACCATTTTACAATTTGGGCCCAAGTTAGAAGCAGAGCCTAAGGTGTAAATTATCGATAGTCCATATCTCGGAAACTATAAGAGATAATGCAATTTGGCAACCGGCAATGTAATTAGCATGCCGAATATTACTTGGAATGTGAATTGGAACGAAATCGCCAATAGATAAGACCATTTTACAATTTGGGCCCAAGTTAGAAGCAGAGCCTAAGGTGTAAATTATCGATAGTCCATATCTCGGAAACTATAAGAGATAATGCAATTTGGCAACCGGCAATGTAATTAGCATGCCGAATATTAATTGGAATGTGAATTGGAACGAAATCGCCAATAGATAAGACCATTTTACAATTTGGGCCCAAGTTAGAAGCAGAGCCTAAGGTGTAAATTATCGATAGTCCATATCTCGGAAACTATAAGAGATAATGCAATTTGGCAACCGGCAATGTAATTAGCATGCCGTATATTACTTGGAATGTGAATTGGAACGAAATCGCCAATAGGTAAGACCATTTTATAATTTGGGCCCAAGTTAGAAGCAGAGCCTAAGGTGTAAATTATCGATAGTCCATATCTCGGAAACTATAAGAGATAATTCAATTTGGCAACCGGCAATGTAATTAGCATGCCGAATATTACTTGGAATGTGAATTGGAACGAAATCGCCAATAGATAAGACCATTTTACAATTTGGGCCCAAGTTAGAAGCAGAGCCTAAGGTGTAAATTATGGATAGTCCATATCTCGGAAACTATAAGAGATAATGCAATTTGGCAACCGGCAATGTAATTAGCATGCCGAATATTACTTGGAATGTGAATTGGAACGAAATCGCCAATAGAGAAGACCATTTTACAATTTGGGCCCAAGTTAGAAGCAGAGCCTAAGGTGTAAATTATCGATAGTCCATATCTCGGAAACTATAAGAGATAATGCAATTTGGCAACCGGCAATGTAATTAGCATGCCGAATATTACTTGGAATGTGAATTGGAACGAAATCGCCAATAGATAAGACCATTTTACAATTTGGGCCCAAGTTAGAAGCAGAGCCTAAGGTGTAAATTATCGATAGTCCATATCTCGGAAACTATAAGAGGTAATGCAATTTGGCAACCGGCAATGTAATTAGCATGCCGAATATTACTTGGAATGTGAATTGGAACGAAATCGCCAATAGAGAAGACCATTTTACAATTTGGGCCCAAGTTAGAAGCAGAGCCTAAGGTGTAAATTATCGATAGTCCATATCTCGGAAACTATAAGAGATAATGCAATTTGGCAACCGGCAATGTAATTAGCATGCCGAATATTACTTGGAATGTGAATTGGAACGAAATCGCCAATAGATAAGACCATTTTACAATTTGGGCCCAAGTTAGAAGCAGAGCCTAAGGTGTAAATTATTGATAGTCCATATCTCGGAAACTATAAGAGATAATGCAATTTCGCAACCGGCAATGTAATTAGCATGCCGAATATTACTTGGAGTGTGAATTGGAACGAAATCGCCAATAGATAAGACCATTTTACAATTTGGGCCCAAGTTAGAAGCAGAGCCTAAGGTGTAAATTATCGATAGTCCATATCTCGGAAACTATAAGAGATAATGCAATTTGGCAACCGGCAATGTAATTAGCATGCCGAATATTACTTGGAATGTGAATTGGAACGAAATCGCCAATAGAGAAGACCATTTTACAATTTGGGCCCAAGTTAGAAGCAGAGCCTAAGGTGTAAATTATCGATAGTCCATATCTCGGAAACTATAAGAGATAATGCAATTTGGCAACCGGCAATGTAATTAGCATGCCGAATATTACTTGGAATGTGAATTGGAACGAAATCGCCAATAGATAAGACCATTTTACAATTTGGGCCCAAGTTAGAAGCAGAGCCTAAGGTGTAAATTATCGATAGTCCATATCTCGGAAACTATAAGAGATAATGCAATTTGGCAACCGGCAATGTAATTAGCATGCCGAATATTACTTGGAATGTGAATTGGAACGAAATCGCCAATAGAGAAGACCATTTTACAATTTGTGCCCAAGTTAGAAGCAGAGCCTAAGGTGTAAATTATCGATAGTCCATATCTCGGAAACTATAAGAGATAATGCAATTTGGCAACCGGCAATGTAATTAGCATGCCGAATATTACTTGGAATGTGAATTGGAACGAAATCGCGAATAGATAAGACCATTTTACAATTTGGGCCCAAGTTAGAAGCAGAGCCTAAGGTGTAAATTATCGATAGTCCATATCTCGGAAACTATAAGAGATAATGCAATTTGGCAACCGGCAATGTAATTAGCATGCCGAATATTACTTGGAATGTGAATTGGAACGAAATCGCCAATAGAGAAGACCATTTTACAATTTGGGCCCAAGTTAGAAGCAGAGCCTAAGGTGTAAATTATCGATAGTCCATATCTCGGAAACTATAAGAGATAATGCAATTTGGCAACCGGCAATGTAATTAGCATGCCGAATATTACTTGGAATGTGAATTGGAACGAAAACGCCAATAGATAAGACCATTTTACAATTTGGGCCCAAGTTAGAAGCAGAGCCTAAGGTGTAAATTATCGATAGTCCATATCTCGGAAACTATAAGAGGTAATGCAATTTGGCAACCGGCAATGTAATTAGCATGCCGAATATTACTTGGAATGTTAATTGGAACGAAATCGCCAATAGAGAAGACCATTTTACAATTTGGGCCCAAGTTAGAAGCAGAGCCTAAGGTGTAAATTATCGATAGTCCATATCTCGGAAACTATAAGAGATAATGCAATTTGGCAACCGGCAATGTAATTAGCATGCCGAATATTACTTGGATTGTGAATTGGAACGAAATCGCCAATAGATAAGACCATTTTACAATTTGGGCCCAAGTTAGAAGCAGAGCCTAAGGTGTAAATTATTGATAGTCCATATCTCGGAAACTATAAGAAATAATGCAATTTCGCAACCGGCAATGTAATTAGCATGCCGAATATTACTTGGAGTGTGAATTGGAACGAAATCGCCAATAGATAAGACCATTTTACAATTTGGGCCCAAGTTAGAAGCAGAGCCTAAGGTGTAAATTATCGATAGTCCATATCTCGGAAACTATAAGAGATAATGCAATTTGGCAACCGGCAATGTAATTAGCATGCCGAATATTACTTGGAATGTGAATTGGAACGAAATCGCCAATAGATAAGACCATTTTACAATTTGGGCCCAAGTTAGAAGCAGAGCCTAAGGTGTAAATTATCGATAGTCCATATCTCGGAAACTATAAGAGATAATGCAATTTGGCAACCGGCAATGTAATTAGCATGCCGTATATTACTTGGAATGTGAATTGGAACGAAATCGCCAATAGATAAGACCATTTTACAATTTGGGCCCAAGTTAGAAGCAGAGCCTAAGGTGTAAATTATCGATAGTCCATATCTCGGAAACTATAAGAGATAATGCAATTTGGCATCCGGCAATGTAATTAGCATGCCGAATATTACTTGGAATGTGAATTGGAACGAAATCGCCAATAGATAAGACCATTTTACAATTTGGGCCCAAGTTAGAAGCAGAGCCTAAGGTGTAAATTATCGATAGTCCATATCTCGGAAACTATAAGAGATAATGCAATTTGGCAACCGGTAATGTAATTAGCATGCCGAATATTACTTGGAATGTGAATTGGAACGAAATCGCCAATAGATAAGGCCATTTTACAATTTGGGCCCAAGTTAGAAGCAGAGCCTAAAGTGTAAATTATTGATAGTCCATATCTCGGAAACTATAAGAGATAATGCAATTTCGCAACCGGCAATGTAATTAGCATGCCGAATATCACTTGGAATGTGAATTGGGACGAAATCGCCAATAGATAAGACCATTTTACAATTTGGGCCCAAGTTAGAAGCAGAGCCTAAGGTGTAAATTATCGATAGTCCATATCTCGGAAACTATAAGAGATAATGCAATTTGGCAACCGGCAATGTAATTAGCATGCCGAATATTACTTGGAATGTGAATTGGAACGAAATCGCCAATAGATAAGACCATTTTACAATTTGGGCCCAAGTTAGAAGCAGAGCCTAAGGTGTAAATTATCGATAGTCCATATCTCGGAAACTATAAGAGATAATGCAATTTGGCAACCGGCAATGTAATTAGCATGCCGAATATTACTTGGAATGTGAATTGGAACGAAATCGCCAATAGAGAAGACCATTTTACAATTTGGGCCCAAGTTAGAAGCAGAGCCTAAGGTGTAAATTATCGATAGTCCATATCTCGGAAACTATAAGAGATAATGCAATTTGGCAACCGGCAATGTAATTAGCATGCCGAATATTACTTGGAATGTGAATTGGAACGAAATCGCGAATAGATAAGACCATTTTACAATTTGGGCCCAAGTTAGAAGCAGAGCCTAAGGTGTAAATTATCGATAGTCCATATCTCGGAAACTATAAGAGATAATGCAATTTGGCAACTGGCAATGTAATTAGCATGCCGAATATTACTTGGAATGTGAATTGGAACGAAATCGCCAATAGAGAAGACCATTTTACAATTTGGGCCCAAGTTAGAAGCAGAGCCTAAGGTGTAAATTATCGATAGTCCATATCTCGGAAACTATAAGAGATAATGCAATTTGGCAACCGGCAATGTAATTAGCATGCCGAATATTACTTGGAATGTGAATTGGAACGAAAACGCCAATAGATAAGACCATTTTACAATTTGGGCCCAAGTTAGAAGCAGAGCCTAAGGTGTAAATTATCGATAGTCCATATCTCGGAAACTATAAGAGGTAATGCAATTTGGCAACCGGCAATGTAATTAGCATGCCGAATATTACTTGGAATGTTAATTGGAACGAAATCGCCAATAGAGAAGACCATTTTACAATTTGGGCCCAAGTTAGAAGCAGAGCCTAAGGTGTAAATTATCGATAGTCCATATCTCGGAAACTATAAGAGATAATGCAATTTGGCAACCGGCAATGTAATTAGCATGCCGAATATTACTTGGAATGTGAATTGGAACGAAATCGCCAATAGATAAGACCATTTTACAATTTGGGCCCAAGTTAGAAGCAGAGCCTAAGGTGTAAATTATTGATAGTCCATATCTCGGAAACTATAAGAAATAATGCAATTTCGCAACCGGCAATGTAATTAGCATGCCGAATATTACTTGGAGTGTGAATTGGAACGAAATCGCCAATAGATAAGACCATTTTACAATTTGGGCCCAAGTTAGAAGCAGAGCCTAAGGTGTAAATTATCGATAGTCCATATCTCGGAAACTATAAGAGATAATGCAATTTGGCAACCGGCAATGTAATTAGCATGCCGAATATTACTTGGAGTGTGAATTGGAACGAAATCGCCAATAGATAAGACCATTTTACAATTTGGGCCCAAGTTAGAAGCAGAGCCTAAGGTGTAAATTATCGATAGTCCATATCTCGGAAACTATAAGAGATAATGCAATTTGGCAACCGGCAATGTAATTAGCATGCCGAATATTACTTGGAATGTGAATTGGAACGAAATCGCCAATAGAGAAGACCATTTTACAATTTGGGCCCAAGTTAGAAGCAGAGCCTAAGGTGTAAATTATCGATAGTCCATATCTCGGAAACTATAAGAGATAATGCAATTTGGCAACCGGCAATGTAATTAGCATGCCGAATATTACTTGGAATGTGAATTGGAACGAAATCGCCAATAGATAAGACCATTTTACAATTTGGGCCCAAGTTAGAAGCAGAGCCTAAGGTGTAAATTATCGATAGTCCATATCTCGGAAACTATAAGAGATAATGCAATTTGGCAACCGGCAATGTAATTAGCATGCCGAATATTACTTGGAATGTGAATTGGAACGAAATCGCCAATAGAGAAGACCATTTTACAATTTGGGCCCAAGTTAGAAGCAGAGCCTAAGGTGTAAATTATCGATAGTCCATATCTCGGAAACTATAAGAGATAATGCAATTTGGCAACCGGCAATGTAATTAGCATGCCGAATATTACTTGGAATGTGAATTGGAACGAAATCGCGAATAGATAAGACCATTTTACAATTTGGGCCCAAGTTAGAAGCAGAGCCTAAGGTGTAAATTATCGATAGTCCATATCTCGGAAACTATAAGAGATAATGCAATTTGGCAACCGGCAATGTAATTAGCATGCCGAATATTACTTGGAATGTGAATTGGAACGAAATCGCCAATAGAGAAGACCATTTTACAATTTGGGCCCAAGTTAGAAGCAGAGCCTAAGGTGTAAATTATCGATAGTCCATATCTCGGAAACTATAAGAGATAATGCAATTTGGCAACCGGCAATGTAATTAGCATGCCGAATATTACTTGGAATGTGAATTGGAACGAAAACGCCAATAGATAAGACCATTTTACAATTTGGGCCCAAGTTAGAAGCAGAGCCTAAGGTGTAAATTATCGATAGTCCATATCTCGGAAACTATAAGAGGTAATGCAATTTGGCAACCGGCAATGTAATTAGCATGCCGAATATTACTTGGAATGTTAATTGGAACGAAATCGCCAATAGAGAAGACCATTTTACAATTTGGGCCCAAGTTAGAAGCAGAGCCTAAGGTGTAAATTATCGATAGTCCATATCTCGGAAACTATAAGAGATAATGCAATTTGGCAACCGGCAATGTAATTAGCATGCCGAATATTACTTGGATTGTGAATTGGAACGAAATCGCCAATAGATAAGACCATTTTACAATTTGGGCCCAAGTTAGAAGCAGAGCCTAAGGTGTAAATTATTGATAGTCCATATCTCGGAAACTATAAGAAATAATGCAATTTCGCAACCGGCAATGTAATTAGCATGCCGAATATTACTTGGAGTGTGAATTGGAACGAAATCGCCAATAGATAAGACCATTTTACAATTTGGGCCCAAGTTAGAAGCAGAGCCTAAGGTGTAAATTATCGATAGTCCATATCTCGGAAACTATAAGAGATAATGCAATTTGGCAACCGGCAATGTAATTAGCATGCCGAATATTACTTGGAATGTGAATTGGAACGAAATCGCCAATAGATAAGACCATTTTACAATTTGGGCCCAAGTTAGAAGCAGAGCCTAAGGTGTAAATTATCGATAGTCCATATCTCGGAAACTATAAGAGATAATGCAATTTGGCAACCGGCAATGTAATTAGCATGCCGTATATTACTTGGAATGTGAATTGGAACGAAATCGCCAATAGATAAGACCATTTTACAATTTGGGCCCAAGTTAGAAGCAGAGCCTAAGGTGTAAATTATCGATAGTCCATATCTCGGAAACTATAAGAGATAATGCAATTTGGCATCCGGCAATGTAATTAGCATGCCGAATATTACTTGGAATGTGAATTGGAACGAAATCGCCAATAGATAAGACCATTTTACAATTTGGGCCCAAGTTAGAAGCAGAGCCTAAGGTGTAAATTATCGATAGTCCATATCTCGGAAACTATAAGAGATAATGCAATTTGGCAACCGGCAATGTAATTAGCATGCCGAATATTACTTGGAATGTGAATTGGAACGAAATCGCCAATAGATAAGGCCATTTTACAATTTGGGCCCAAGTTAGAAGCAGAGCCTAAAGTGTAAATTATTGATAGTCCATATCTCGGAAACTATAAGAGATAATGCAATTTCGCAACCGGCAATGTAATTAGCATGCCGAATATCACTTGGAATGTGAATTGGGACGAAATCGCCAATAGATAAGACCATTTTACAATTTGGGCCCAAGTTAGAAGCAGAGCCTAAGGTGTAAATTATCGATAGTCCATATCTCGGAAACTATAAGAGATAATGCAATTTGGCAACCGGCAATGTAATTAGCATGCCGAATATTACTTGGAATGTGAATTGGAACGAAATCGCCAATAGATAAGACCATTTTACAATTTGGGCCCAAGTTAGAAGCAGAGCCTAAGGTGTAAATTATCGATAGTCCATATCTCGGAAACTATAAGAGATAATGCAATTTGGCAACCGGCAATGTAATTAGCATGCCGAATATTACTTGGAATGTGAATTGGAACGAAATCGCCAATAGAGAAGACCATTTTACAATTTGGGCCCAAGTTAGAAGCAGAGCCTAAGGTGTAAATTATCGATAGTCCATATCTCGGAAACTATAAGAGATAATGCAATTTGGCAACCGGCAATGTAATTAGCATGCCGAATATTACTTGGAATGTGAATTGGAACGAAATCGCGAATAGATAAGACCATTTTACAATTTGGGCCCAAGTTAGAAGCAGAGCCTAAGGTGTAAATTATCGATAGTCCATATCTCGGAAACTATAAGAGATAATGCAATTTGGCAACTGGCAATGTAATTAGCATGCCGAATATTACTTGGAATGTGAATTGGAACGAAATCGCCAATAGAGAAGACCATTTTACAATTTGGGCCCAAGTTAGAAGCAGAGCCTAAGGTGTAAATTATCGATAGTCCATATCTCGGAAACTATAAGAGATAATGCAATTTGGCAACCGGCAATGTAATTAGCATGCCGAATATTACTTGGAATGTGAATTGGAACGAAAACGCCAATAGATAAGACCATTTTACAATTTGGGCCCAAGTTAGAAGCAGAGCCTAAGGTGTAAATTATCGATAGTCCATATCTCGGAAACTATAAGAGGTAATGCAATTTGGCAACCGGCAATGTAATTAGCATGCCGAATATTACTTGGAATGTTAATTGGAACGAAATCGCCAATAGAGAAGACCATTTTACAATTTGGGCCCAAGTTAGAAGCAGAGCCTAAGGTGTAAATTATCGATAGTCCATATCTCGGAAACCATAAGAGATAATGCAATTTGGCAACCGGCAATGTAATTAGCATGCCGAATATTACTTGGAATGTGAATTGGAACGAAATCGCCAATAGATAAGACCATTTTACAATTTGGGCCCAAGTTAGAAGCAGAGCCTAAGGTGTAAATTATTGATAGTCCATATCTCGGAAACTATAAGAAATAATGCAATTTCGCAACCGGCAATGTAATTAGCATGCCGAATATTACTTGGAGTGTGAATTGGAACGAAATCGCCAATAGATAAGACCATTTTACAATTTGGGCCCAAGTTAGAAGCAGAGCCTAAGGTGTAAATTATCGATAGTCCATATCTCGGAAACTATAAGAGATAATGCAATTTGGCAACCGGCAATGTAATTAGCATGCCGAATATTACTTGGAATGTGAATTGGAACGAAATCGCCAATAGATAAGACCATTTTACAATTTGGGCCCAAGTTAGAAGCAGAGCCTAAGGTGTAAATTATCGATAGTCCATATCTCGGAAACTATAAGAGATAATGCAATTTGGCAACCGGCAATGTAATTAGCATGCCGAATATTACTTGGAATGTGAATTGGAACGAAATCGCCAATAGATAAGACCATTTTACAATTTGGGCCCAAGTTAGAAGCAGAGCCTAAGGTGTAAATTATCGATAGTCCATATCTCGGAAACTATAAGAGATAATGCAATTTGGCAACCGGCAATGTAATTAGCATGCCGAATATTACTTGGAATGTGAATTGGGACGAAATCGCCAATAGATAAGGCCATTTTACAATTTGGGCCCAAGTTAGAAGCAGAGCCTAAAGTGTAAATTATTGATAGTCCATATCTCGGAAACTATAAGAGATAATGCAATTTCGCAACCGGCAATGTAATTAGCATGCCGAATATCACTTGGAATGTGAATTGGGACGAAATCGCCAATAGATAAGACCATTTTACAATTTGGGCCCAAGTTAGAAGCAGAGCCTAATTTGTAAATTATCGATAGTCCATATCTCGGAAACTATAAGAGATAATGCAATTTGGCAACCGGCATTGTAATTAGCATGCCGAATATTACTTGGAATGTGAATTGGAACGAAATCGCCAATAGATAAGACCATTTTACAATTTGGGCCCAAGTTAGAAGCAGAGCCTAAGATGTGAATTATCGATAGTCCATATCTCGGAAACTATAAGAGATAATGCAATTTGGCAACCGGCAATCTAATTAGCATGCCGAATATTACTTGGAATGTGAATTGGAACAAAATCGCCAATAGATAAGACCATTTTACAATTTGGGCCCAAGTTAGAAGCAGAGCCTAAGGTGTAAATTATCGATAGTCCATATCTCGGAAACTATAAGAGATAATTCAATTAGGCAACCGGCAATGTAATTAGCATGCCGGATATTACTTGGAATGTGAATTAGAACGAAATCGCCAATAGATAAGACCATTTTACAATTTGGGCCCAAGTTAGAAGCAGAGCCTAAGGTGTAAATTATCGATAGTCCATATCTCGGAAACTATAAGAAATAATGCAATTTGGCAACCGGCAATGTAATTAGCATGCCGAATATTACTTGGAATGTGAATTGGAACGAAATCGCCAATAGATAAGACGATTTTACAATTTGGGCCCAAGTTAGAAGCAGAGCCTAAGATGTAAATTATCGATAGTCCATATCTCGGAAACTATAAGAGATAATGCAATTTGGCAACCGGCAATGTAATTAGCATGCCGAATATTACTTGGAATGTGAATTGGAACGAAATCGCCAATAGATAAGACCATTTTACAATTTGGGCCCAAGTTAGAAGCAGAGCCTAAGGTGTAAATTATCGATAGTCCATATCTCGGAAACTATAAGAAATAATGCAATTTGGCAACCGGCAATGTAATTAGCATGCCGAATATTACTTGGAATGTGAATTGGAACGAAATCGCCAATAGGTAAGACCATTTTACAATTTGGGCCCAAGTTAGAAGCAGAGCCTAAGGTGTAAATTATCGATAGTCCATATCTCGGAAACTATAAGAGATAATTCAATTTGGCAACCGGCAATGTAATTAGCATGCCGGATATTACTTTTAATGTGAATTGGAACGAAATCGCCAATAGATAAGACCATTTTACAATTTGGGCCCAAGTTAGAAGCAGAGCCTAAGGTGTAAATTACCGATAGTCCATATCTCGGAAACTATAAGAGATAATGCAATTTGGCAACCGGCAATGTAATTAGCATGCCGAATATTACTTGGAATGTGAATTGGAACGAAATCGCCAATAGATAAGACGATTTTACAATTTGGGCCCAAGTTAGAAGCAGAGCCTAAGGTGTAAATTATCGATAGTCCATATCTCGGAAACTATAAGAGATAATGCAATTTGGCAACCGGCAATGTAATTAGCATGCCGAATATTACTTGGAATGTGAATTGGAACGAAATCGCCAATAGAGAAGACCATTTTACAATTTGGGCCCAAGTTAGAAGCAGAGCCTAAGGTGTAAATTATCGATAGTCCATATCTCGGAAACTATAAGAGATAATGCAATTTGGCAACCGGCAATGTAATTAGCATGCCGAATATTACTTGGAATGTGAATTGGAACGAAATCGCCAATAGAGAAGACCATTTTACAATTTGGGCCCAAGTTAGAAGCAGAGCCTAAGGTGTAAATTATCGATAGTCCATATCTCGGAAACTATAAGAGATAATGCAATTTGGCAACCGGCAATGTAATTAGCATGCCGAATATTACTTGGAATGTGAATTGGAACGAAATCGCCAATAGATAAGACCATTTTACAAATTGGGCCCAAGTTAGAAGCAGAGCCTAAGGTGTAAATTATCGATAGTCCATATCTCGGAAACTATAAGAGATAATGCAATTTGGCAACCGGCAATGTAATTAGCATGCCGAATATTACTTGGAATGTGAATTGGAACGAAATCGCCAATAGAGAAGACCATTTTACAATTTGGGCCCAAGTTAGAAGCAGAGCCTAAGGTGTAAATTATCGATAGTCCATATCTCGGAAACTATAAGAGATAATGCAATTTGGCAACCGGCAATGTAATTAGCATGCCGAATGTTACTTGGAATGTGAATTGGAACGGAATCGCCAATAGATAAGACCATTTTACAATTTGGGCCCAAGTTAGAAGCAGAGCCTAAGGTGTAAATTATCGATAGTCCATATCTCGGAAACTATAAGAGATAATGCAATTTGGCAACCGGCAATGTAATTAGCATGCCGAATATTAATTGGAATGTGAATTGGAACGAAATCGCCAATAGATAAGACCATTTTACAATTTGGGCCCAAGTTAGAAGCAGAGCCTAAGGTGTAAATTATCGATAGTCCATATCTCGGAAACTATAAGAGATAATGCAATTTGGCAACCGGCAATGTAATTAGCATGCCGTATATTACTTGGAATGTGAATTGGAACGAAATCGCCAATAGGTAAGACCATTTTATAATTTGGGCCCAAGTTAGAAGCAGAGCCTAAGGTGTAAATTATCGATAGTCCATATCTCGGAAACTATAAGAGATAATTCAATTTGGCAACCGGCAATGTAATTAGCATGCCGAATATTACATGGAATGTGAATTGGAACGAAAACGCCAATAGATAAGACCATTTAACAATTTGGGCCCAAGTTAGAAGCAGAGCCTAAGGTGTAAATTATCGATAGTCCATATCTCGGAAACTATAAGAGATAATTCAATTTGGCAACCGGCAATGTAATTAGCATGCCGAATATTACATGGAATGTGAATTGGAACGAAATCGCCAATAGATAAGACCATTTTACAATTTGGGCCCAAGTTAGAAGCAGAGCCTAAGGTGTAAATTATGGATAGTCCATATCTCGGAAACTATAAGAGATAATGCAATTTGGCAACCGGCAATGTAATTAGCATGCCGAATATTACTTGGAATGTGAATTGGAACGAAATCGCCAATAGAGAAGACCATTTTACAATTTGGGCCCAAGTTAGAAGCAGAGCCTAAGGTGTAAATTATTGATAGTCCATATCTCGGAAACTATAAGAGATAATGCAATTTCGCAACCGGCAATGTAATTAGCATGCCGAATATTACTTGGAGTGTGAATTGGAACGAAATCGCCAATAGATAAGACCATTTTACAATTTGGGCCCAAGTTAGAAGCAGAGCCTAAGGTGTAAATTATCGATAGTCCATATCTCGGAAACTATAAGAGATAATGCAATTTGGCAACCGGCAATGTAATTAGCATGCCGAATATTACTTGGAATGTGAATTGGAACGAAATCGCCAATAGATAAGACCATTTTACAATTTGGGCCCAAGTTAGAAGCAGAGCCTAAGGTGTAAATTATCGATAGTCCATATCTCGGAAACTATAAGAGATAATGCAATTTGGCAACCGGCAATGAAATTAGCATGCCGAATATTACTTGGAATGTGAATTGGAACGAAATCGCCAATAGATAAGACCATTTTACAATTTGGGCCCAAGTTAGAAGCAGAGCCTAAGGTGTAAATTATCGATAGTCCATATCTCGGAAACTATAAGAGATAATGCAATTTGGCAACCGGCAATGTAATTAGCATGCCGAATATTACTTGGAATGTGAATTGGAACGAAATCGCCAATAGATAAGACCATTTTACAATTTGGGCCCAAGTTAGAAGCAGAGCCTAAGGTGTAAATTATCGATAGTCCATATCTCGGAAACTATAAGAGATAATGCAATTTGGCAACCGGCAATGTAATTAGCATGCCGAATATTACTTGGAATGTGAATTGGAACGAAATCGCCAATAGATAAGACCATTTTACAATTTGGGCCCAAGTTAGAAGCAGAGCCTAAGGTGTAAATTATCGATAGTCCATATCTCGGAAACTATAAGAGATAATGCAATTTGGCAACCGGCAATGTAATTAGCATGCCGAATATTACTTGGAATGTGAATTGGAACGAAATCGCGAATAGATAAGACCATTTTACAATTTGGGCCCAAGTTAGAAGCAGAGCCTAAGGTGTAAATTATCGATAGTCCATATCTCGGAAACTATAAGAGATAATGCAATTTGGCAACTGGCAATGTAATTAGCATGCCGAATATTACTTGGAATGTGAATTGGAACGAAATCGCCAATAGAGAAGACCATTTTACAATTTGGGCCCAAGTTAGAAGCAGAGCCTAAGGTGTAAATTATCGATAGTCCATATCTCGGAAACTATAAGAGATAATGCAATTTGGCAACCGGCAATGTAATTAGCATGCCGAATATTACTTGGAATGTGAATTGGAACGAAATCGCCAATAGATAAGACCATTTTACAATTTGGGCCCAAGTTAGAAGCAGAGCCTAAGGTGTAAATTATTGATAGTCCATATCTCGGAAACTATAAGAAATAATGCAATTTCGCAACCGGCAATGTAATTAGCATGCCGAATATTACTTGGAGTGTGAATTGGAACGAAATCGCCAATAGATAAGACCATTTTACAATTTGGGCCCAAGTTAGAAGCAGAGCCTAAGGTGTAAATTATCGATAGTCCATATCTCGGAAACTATAAGAGATAATGCAATTTGGCAACCGGCAATGTAATTAGCATGCCGAATATTACTTGGAATGTGAATTGGAACGAAATCGCCAATAGATAAGACAATTTAAAAATTTGGGCCCAAGTTAGAAGCAGAGCCTAAGGTGTAAATTATCGATAGTCCATATCTCGGAAACTATAAGAGATAATGCAATTTGGCAACCGGCAATGTAATTAGCATGCCGAATATTACTTGGAATGTGAATTGGAACGAAATCGCCAATAGATAAGACCATTTTACAATTTGGGCCCAAGTTAGAAGCAGAGCCTAAGGTGTAAATTATCGATAGTCCATATCTCGGAAACTATAAGAGATAATGCAATTTGGCAACCGGCAATGTAATTAGCATGCCGAATATTACTTGGAATATGAATTGGAACGAAATCGCCAATAGATAAGACCATTTTACAATTTGGGCCCAAGTTAGAAGCAGAGCCTAAGGTGTAAATTATCGATAGTCCATATCTCGGAAACTATAAGAGATAATGCAATTTGGCAACCGGCAATGTAATTAGCATGCCGAATATTACTTGGAATGTGAATTGGGACGAAATCGCCAATAGATAAGGCCATTTTACAATTTGGGCCCAAGTTAGAAGCAGAGCCTAAAGTGTAAATTATTGATAGTCCATATCTCGGAAACTATAAGAGATAATGCAATTTCGCAACCGGCAATGTAATTAGCATGCCGAATATCACTTGGAATGTGAATTGGGACGAAATCGCCAATAGATAAGACCATTTTACAATTTGGGCCCAAGTTAGAAGCAGAGCCTAATTTGTAAATTATCGATAGTCCATATCTCGGAAACTATAAGAGATAATGCAATTTGGCAACCGGCATTGTAATTAGCATGCCGAATATTACTTGGAATGTGAATTGGAACGAAATCGCCAATAGATAAGACCATTTTTCAATTTGGGCCCAAGTTAGAAGCAGAGCCTAAGATGTGAATTATCGATAGTCCATATCTCGGAAACTATAAGAGATAATGCAATTTGGCAACCGGCAATCTAATTAGCATGCCGAATATTACTTGGAATGTGAATTGGAACAAAATCGCCAATAGATAAGACCATTTTACAATTTGGGCCCAAGTTAGAAGCAGAGCCTAAGGTGTAAATTATCGATAGTCCATATCTCGGAAACTATAAGAGATAATTCAATTAGGCAACCGGCAATGTAATTAGCATGCCGGATATTACTTGGAATGTGAATTAGAACGAAATCGCCAATAGATAAGACCATTTTACAATTTGGGCCCAAGTTAGAAGCAGAGCCTAAGGTGTAAATTATCGATAGTCCATATCTCGGAAACTATAAGAAATAATGCAATTTGGCAACCGGCAATGTAATTAGCATGCCGAATATTACTTGGAATGTGAATTGGAACGAAATCGCCAATAGATAAGACGATTTTACAATTTGGGCCCAAGTTAGAAGCAGAGCCTAAGGTGTAAATTATCGATAGTCCATATCTCGGAAACTATAAGAGATAATTCAATTTGGCAATCGGCAATGTAATTAGCATGCCGAATATTACTTGGAATGTGAATTGGAACGAAATCGCCAATAGATAAGACCATTTTACAATTTGGGCCCAAGTTAGAAGCAGAGCCTAAGGTGTAAATTATGGATAGTCCATATCTCGGAAACTATAAGAGATAATGCAATTTGGCAACCGGCAATGTAATTAGCATGCCGAATATTACTTGGAATGTGAATTGGAACGAAATCGCCAATAGAGAAGACCATTTTACAATTTGGGCCCAAGTTAAAAGCAGAGCCTAAGGTGTAAATTATCGATAGTCCATATCTCGGAAACTATAAGAGATAATGCAATTTGGCAACCGGCAATGTAATTAGCATGCCGAATATTACTTGGAATGTGAATTGGAACGAAATCGCCAATAGATAAGACGATTTTACAATTTGGGCCCAAGTTAGAAGCAGAGCCTAAGGTGTAAATTATCGATAGTCCATATCTCGGAAACTATAAGAGATAATGCAATTTGGCAACCGGCAATGTAATTAGCATGCCGAATATTACTTGGAATGTGAATTGGAACGAAATCGCCAATAGAGAAGACCATTTTACAATTTGGGCCCAAGTTAGAAGCAGAGCCTAAGGTGTAAATTATCGATAGTCCATATCTCGGAAACTATAAGAGATAATGCAATTTGGCAACCGGCAATGTAATTAGCATGCCGAATATTACTTGGAATGTGAATTGGAACGAAATCGCCAATAGAGAAGACCATTTTACAATTTGGGCCCAAGTTAGAAGCAGAGCCTAAGGTGTAAATTATCGATAGTCCATATCTCGGAAACTATAAGAGATAATGCAATTTGGCAACCGGCAATGTAATTAGCATGCCGAATATTACTTGGAATGTGAATTGGAACGAAATCGCCAATAGATAAGACCATTTTACAATTTGGGCCCAAGTTAGAAGCAGAGCCTAAGGTGTAAATTATCGATAGTCCATATCTCGGAAACTATAAGAGATAATGCAATTTGGCAACCGGCAATGTAATTAGCATGCCGAATATTACTTGGAATGTGAATTGGAACGAAATCGCCAATAGAGAAGACCATTTTACAATTTGGGCCCAAGTTAGAAGCAGAGCCTAAGGTGTAAATTATCGATAGTCCATATCTCGGAAACTATAAGAGATAATGCAATTTGGCAACCGGCAATGTAATTAGCATGCCGAATGTTACTTGGAATGTGAATTGGAACGAAATCGCCAATAGATAAGACCATTTTACAATTTGGGCCCAAGTTAGAAGCAGAGCCTAAGGTGTAAATTATCGATAGTCCATATCTCGGATACTATAAGAGATAATGCAATTTGGCAACCGGCAATGTAATTAGCATGCCGAATATTACTTGGAATGTGAATTGGAACGAAATCGCCAATAGATAAGACCATTTTACAATTTGGGCCCAAGTTAGAAGCAGAGCCTAAGGTGTAAATTATCGATAGTCCATATCTCGGAAACTATAAGAGATAATGCAATTTGGCAACCGGCAATGTAATTAGCATGCCGAATATTAATTGGAATGTGAATTGGAACGAAATCGCCAATAGATAAGACCATTTTACAATTTGGGCCCAAGTTAGAAGCAGAGCCTAAGGTGTAAATTATCGATAGTCCATATCTCGGAAACTATAAGAGATAATGCAATTTGGCAACCGGCAATGTAATTAGCATGCCGTATATTACTTGGAATGTGAATTGGAACGAAATCGCCAATAGGTAAGACCATTTTATAATTTGGGCCCAAGTTAGAAGCAGAGCCTAAGGTGTAAATTATCGATAGTCCATATCTCGGAAACTATAAGAGATAATTCAATTTGGCAACCGGCAATGTAATTAGCATGCCGAATATTACTTGGAATGTGAATTGGAACGAAATCGCCAATAGATAAGACCATTTTACAATTTGGGCCCAAGTTAGAAGCAGAGCCTAAGGTGTAAATTATGGATAGTCCATATCTCGGAAACTATAAGAGATAATGCAATTTGGCAACCGGCAATGTAATTAGCATGCCGAATATTACTTGGAATGTGAATTGGAACGAAATCGCCAATAGAGAAGACCATTTTACAATTTGGGCCCAAGTTAGAAGCAGAGCCTAAGGTGTAAATTATCGATAGTCCATATCTCGGAAACTATAAGAGATAATGCAATTTGGCAACCGGCAATGTAATTAGCATGCCGAATATTACTTGGAATGTGAATTGGAACGAAATCGCCAATAGATAAGACCATTTTACAATTTGGGCCCAAGTTAGAAGCAGAGCCTAAGGTGTAAATTATCGATAGTCCATATCTCGGAAACTATAAGAGGTAATGCAATTTGGCAACCGGCAATGTAATTAGCATGCCGAATATTACTTGGAATGTGAATTGGAACGAAATCGCCAATAGAGATGACCATTTTACAATTTGGGCCCAAGTTAGAAGCAGAGCCTAAGGTGTAAATTATCGATAGTCCATATCTCGGAAACTATAAGAGATAATGCAATTTGGCAACCGGCAATGTAATTAGCATGCCGAATATTACTTGGAATGTGAATTGGAACGAAATCGCCAATAGATAAGACCATTTTACAATTTGGGCCCAAGTTAGAAGCAGAGCCTAAGGTGTAAATTATTGATAGTCCATATCTCGGAAACTATAAGAGATAATGCAATTTCGCAACCGGCAATGTAATTAGCATGCCGAATATTACTTGGAGTGTGAATTGGAACGAAATCGCCAATAGATAAGACCATTTTACAATTTGGGCCCAAGTTAGAAGCAGAGCCTAAGGTGTAAATTATCGATAGTCCATATCTCGGAAACTATAAGAGATAATGCAATTTGGCAACCGGCAATGTAATTAGCATGCCGAATATTACTTGGAATGTGAATTGGAACGAAATCGCCAATAGATAAGACCATTTTACAATTTGGGCCCAAGTTAGAAGCAGAGCCTAAGGTGTAAATTATCGATAGTCCATATCTCGGAAACTATAAGAGATAATGCAATTTGGCAACCGGCAATGAAATTAGCATGCCGAATATTACTTGGAATGTGAATTGGAACGAAATCGCCAATAGATAAGACCATTTTACAATTTGGGCCCAAGTTAGAAGCAGAGCCTAAGGTGTAAATTATCGATAGTCCATATCTCGGAAACTATAAGAGATAATGCAATTTGGCAACCGGCAATGTAATTAGCATGCCGAATATTACTTGGAATGTGAATTGGAACGAAATCGCCAATAGATAAGACCATTTTACAATTTGGGCCCAAGTTAGAAGCAGAGCCTAAGGTGTAAATTATCGATAGTCCATATCTCGGAAACTATAAGAGATAATGCAATTTGGCAACCGGCAATGTAATTAGCATGCCGAATATTACTTGGAATGTTAATTGGAACGAAATCGCCAATAGAGAAGACCATTTTACAATTTGGGCCCAAGTTAGAAGCAGAGCCTAAGGTGTAAATTATCGATAGTCCATATCTCGGAAACTATAAGAGATAATGCAATTTGGCAACCGGCAATGTAATTAGCATGCCGAATATTACTTGGAATGTGAATTGGAACGAAATCGCCAATAGATAAGACCATTTTACAATTTGGGCCCAAGTTAGAAGCAGAGCCTAAGGTGTAAATTATTGATAGTCCATATCTCGGAAACTATAAGAAATAATGCAATTTCGCAACCGGCAATGTAATTAGCATGCCGAATATTACTTGGAGTGTGAATTGGAACGAAATCGCCAATAGATAAGACCATTTTACAATTTGGGCCCAAGTTAGAAGCAGAGCCTAAGGTGTAAATTATCGATAGTCCATATCTCGGAAACTATAAGAGATAATGCAATTTTGCAACCGGCAATGTAATTAGCATGCCGAATATTACTTGGAATGTGAATTGGAACGAAATCGCCAATAGATAAGACCATTTTACAATTTGGGCCCAAGTTAGAAGCAGAGCCTAAGGTGTAAATTATCGATAGTCCATATCTCGGAAACTATAAGAGATAATGCAATTTGGCAACCGGCAATGTAATTAGCATGCCGTATATTACTTGGAATGTGAATTGGAACGAAATCGCCAATAGATAAGACCATTTTACAATTTGGGCCCAAGTTAGAAGCAGAGCCTAAGGTGTAAATTATCGATAGTCCATATCTCGGAAACTATAAGAGATAATGCAATTTGGCAACCGGCAATGTAATTAGCATGCCGAATATTACTTGGAATGTGAATTGGAACGAAATCGCCAATAGATAAGACCATTTTACAATTTGGGCCCAAGTTAGAAGCAGAGCCTAAGGTGTAAATTATCGATAGTCCATATCTCGGAAACTATAAGAGATAATGCAATTTGGCAACCGGCAATGTAATTAGCATGCCGAATATTACTTGGAATGTGAATTGGAACGAAATCGCCAATAGATAAGGCCATTTTACAATTTGGGCCCAAGTTAGAAGCAGAGCCTAAAGTGTAAATTATTGATAGTCCATATCTCGGAAACTATAAGAGATAATGCAATTTCGCAACCGGCAATGTAATTAGCATGCCGAATATCACTTGGAATGTGAATTGGGACGAAATCGCCAATAGATAAGACCATTTTACAATTTGGGCCCAAGTTAGAAGCAGAGCCTAAGGTGTAAATTATCGATAGTCCATATCTCGGAAACTATAAGAGATAATGCAATTTGGCAACCGGCAATGTAATTAGCATGACGAATATTACTTGGAATGTGAATTGGAACGAAATCGCCAATAGATAAGACCATTTTACAATTTGGGCCCAAGTTAGAAGCAGAGCCTAAGGTGTAAATTATCGATAGTCCATATCTCGGAAACTATAAAAGATAATGCAATTTGGCAACCGGCAATGTAATTAGCATGCCGAATATTACTTGGAATGTGAATTGGAACGAAATCGCCAATAGAGAAGACCATTTTACAATTTGGGCCCAAGTTAGAAGCAGAGCCTAAGGTGTAAATTATCGATAGTCCATATCTCGGAAACTATAAGAGATAATGCAATTTGGCAACCGGCAATGTAATTAGCATGCCGAATATTACTTGGAATGTGAATTGGAACGAAATCGCGAATAGATAAGACCATTTTACAATTTGGGCCCAAGTTAGAAGCAGAGCCTAAGGTGTAAATTATCGATAGTCCATATCTCGGAAACTATAAGAGATAATGCAATTTGGCAACCGGCAATGTAATTAGCATGCCGAATATTACTTGGAATGTGAATTGGAACGAAATCGCCAATAGAGAAGACCATTTTACAATTTGGGCCCAAGTTAGAAGCAGAGCCTAAGGTGTAAATTATCGATAGTCCATATCTCGGAAACTATAAGAGATAATGCAATTTCGCAACCGGCAATGTAATTAGCATGCCGAATATTACTTGGAATGTGAATTGGAACGAAAACGCCAATAGATAAGACCATTTTACAATTTGGGCCCAAGTTAGAAGCAGAGCCTAAGGTGTAAATTATCGATAGTCCATATCTCGGAAACTATAAGAGGTAATGCAATTTGGCAACCGGCAATGTAATTAGCATGCCGAATATTACTTGGAATGTGAATTGGAACGAAATCGCCAATAGATAAGACCATTTTACAATTTGGGCCCAAGTTAGAAGCAGAGCCTAAGGTGTAAATTATTGATAGTCCATATCTCGGAAACTATAAGAAATAATGCAATTTCGCAACCGGCAATGTAATTAGCATGCCGAATATTACTTGGAGTGTGAATTGGAACGAAATCGCCAATAGATAAGACCATTTTACAATTTGGGCCCAAGTTAGAAGCAGAGCCTAAGGTGTAAATTATCGATAGTCCATATCTCGGAAACTATAAGAGATAATGCAATTTGGCAACCGGCAATGTAATTAGCATGCCGAATATTACTTGGAATGTGAATTGGAACGAAATCGCCAATAGATAAGACCATTTTACAATTTGGGCCCAAGTTAGAAGCAGAGCCTAAGGTGTAAATTATCGATAGTCCATATCTCGGAAACTATAAGAGATAATGCAATTTGGCAACCGGCAATGTAATTAGCATGCCGAATATTACTTGGAATGTGAATTGGAACGAAATCGCCAATAGATAAGACCATTTTACAATTTGGGCCCAAGTTAGAAGCAGAGCCTAAGGTGTAAATTATCGATAGTCCATATCTCGGAAACTATAAGAGATAATGCAATTTGGCAACCGGCAATGTAATTAGCATGCCGAATATTACTTGGAATGTGAATTGGAACGAAATCGCCAATAGATAAGGCCATTTTACAATTTGGGCCCAAGTTAGAAGCAGAGCCTAAAGTGTAAATTATTGATAGTCCATATCTCGGAAACTATAAGAGATAATGCAATTTCGCAACCGGCAATGTAATTAGCATGCCGAATATCACTTGGAATGTGAATTGGGACGAAATCGCCAATAGATAAGACCATTTTACAATTTGGGCCCAAGTTAGAAGCAGAGCCTAATTTGTAAATTATCGATAGTCCATATCTCGGAAACTATAAGAGATAATGCAATTTGGCAACCGGCATTGTAATTAGCATGCCGAATATTACTTGGAATGTGAATTGGAACGAAATCGCCAATAGATAAGACCATTTTACAATTTGGGCCCAAGTTAGAAGCAGAGCCTAAGATGTGAATTATCGATAGTCCATATCTCGGAAACTATAAGAGATAATGCAATTTGGCAACCGGCAATCTAATTAGAATGCCGAATATTACTTGGAATGTGAATTGGAACAAAATCGCCAATAGATAAGACCATTTTACAATTTGGGCCCAAGTTAGAAGCAGAGCCTAAGGTGTAAATTATCGATAGTCCATATCTCGGAAACTATAAGAGATAATTCAATTAGGCAACCGGCAATGTAATTAGCATGCCGGATATTACTTGGAATGTGAATTAGAACGAAATCGCCAATAGATAAGACCATTTTACAATTTGGGCCCAAGTTAGAAGCAGAGCCTAAGGTGTAAATTATCGATAGTCCATATCTCGGAAACTATAAGAAATAATGCAATTTGGCAACCGGCAATGTAATTAGCATGCCGAATATTACTTGGAATGTGAATTGGAACGAAATCGCCAATAGATAAGACGATTTTACAATTTGGGCCCAAGTTAGAAGCAGAGCCTAAGATGTAAATTATCGATAGTCCATATCTCGGAAACTATAAGAGATAATGCAATTTGGCAACCGGCAATGTAATTAGCATGCCGAATATTACTTGGAATGTGAATTGGAACGAAATCGCCAATAGATAAGACCATTTTACAATTTGGGCCCAAGTTAGAAGCAGAGCCTAAGGTGTAAATTATCGATAGTCCATATCTCGGAAACTATAAGAAATAATGCAATTTGGCAACCGGCAATGTAATTAGCATGCCGAATATTACTTGGAATGTGAATTGGAACGAAATCGCCAATAGGTAAGACCATTTTACAATTTGGGCCCAAGTTAGAAGCAGAGCCTAAGGTGTAAATTATCGATAGTCCATATCTCGGAAACTATAAGAGATAATTCAATTTGGCAACCGGCAATGTAATTAGCATGCCGGATATTACTTTTAATGTGAATTGGAACGAAATCGCCAATAGATAAGACCATTTTACAATTTGGGCCCAAGTTAGAAGCAGAGCCTAAGGTGTAAATTACCGATAGTCCATATCTCGGAAACTATAAGAGATAATGCAATTTGGCAACCGGCAATGTAATTAGCATGCCGAATATTACTTGGAATGTGAATTGGAACGAAATCGCCAATAGATAAGACGATTTTACAATTTGGGCCCAAGTTAGAAGCAGAGCCTAAGGTGTAAATTATCGATAGTCCATATCTCGGAAACTATAAGAGATAATGCAATTTGGCAACCGGCAATGTAATTAGCATGCCGAATATTACTTGGAATGTGAATTGGAACGAAATCGCCAATAGAGAAGACCATTTTACAATTTGGGCCCAAGTTAGAAGCAGAGCCTAAGGTGTAAATTATCGATAGTCCATATCTCGGAAACTATAAGAGATAATGCAATTTGGCAACCGGCAATGTAATTAGCATGCCGAATATTACTTGGAATGTGAATTGGAACGAAATCGCCAATAGAGAAGACCATTTTACAATTTGGGCCCAAGTTAGAAGCAGAGCCTAAGGTGTAAATTATCGATAGTCCATATCTCGGAAACTATAAGAGATAATGCAATTTGGCAACCGGCAATGTAATTAGCATGACGAATATTACTTGGAATGTGAATTGGAACGAAATCGCCAATAGATAAGACCATTTTACAATTTGGGCCCAAGTTAGAAGCAGAGCCTAAGGTGTAAATTATCGATAGTCCATATCTCGGAAACTATAAGAGATAATGCAATTTGGCAACCGGCAATGTAATTAGCATGCCGAATATTACTTGGAATGTGAATTGGAACGAAATCGCCAATAGAGAAGACCATTTTACAATTTGGGCCCAAGTTAGAAGCAGAGCCTAAGGTGTAAATTATCGATAGTCCATATCTCGGAAACTATAAGAGATAATGCAATTTGGCAACCGGCAATGTAATTAGCATGCCGAATATTACTTGGAATGTGAATTGGAACGAAATCGCCAATAGATAAGACCATTTTACAATTTGGGCCCAAGTTAGAAGCAGAGCCTAAGGTGTAAATTATCGATAGTCCATATCTCGGAAACTATAAGAGATAATGCAATTTGGCAACCGGCAATGTAATTAGCATGCCGAATATTACTTGGAATGTGAATTGGAACGAAATCGCCAATAGATAAGACCATTTTACAATTTGGGCCCAAGTTAGAAGCAGAGCCTAAGGTGTAAATTATCGATAGTCCATATCTCGGAAACTATAAGAGATAATGCAATTTGGCAACCGGCAATGTAATTAGCATGCCGAATATTAATTGGAATGTGAATTGGAACGAAATCGCCAATAGATAAGACCATTTTACAATTTGGGCCCAAGTTAGAAGCAGAGCCTAAGGTGTAAATTATCGATAGTCCATATCTCGGAAACTATAAGAGATAATGCAATTTGGCAACCGGCAATGTAATTAGCATGCCGTATATTACTTGGAATGTGAATTGGAACGAAATCGCCAATAGGTAAGACCATTTTATAATTTGGGCCCAAGTTAGAAGCAGAGCCTAAGGTGTAAATTATCGATAGTCCATATCTCGGAAACTATAAGAGATAATGCAATTTGGCAACCGGCAATGTAATTAGCATGCCGAATATTACTTGGAATGTGAATTGGAACGAAATCGCCAATAGATAAGACCATTTTACAATTTGGGCCCAAGTTAGAAGCAGAGCCTAAGGTGTAAATTATTGATAGTCCATATCTCGGAAACTATAAGAGATAATGCAATTTCGCAACCGGCAATGTAATTAGCATGCCGAATATTACTTGGAGTGTGAATTGGAACGAAATCGCCAATAGATAAGACCATTTTACAATTTGGGCCCAAGTTAGAAGCAGAGCCTAAGGTGTAAATTATTGATAGTCCATATCTCGGAAACTATAAGAGATAATGCAATTTCGCAACCGGCAATGTAATTAGCATGCCGAATATTACTTGGAGTGTGAATTGGAACGAAATCGCCAATAGATAAGACCATTTTACAATTTGGGCCCAAGTTAGAAGCAGAGCCTAAGGTGTAAATTATCGATAGTCCATATCTCGGAAACTATAAGAGATAATGCAATTTGGCAACCGGCAATGTAATTAGCATGCCGAATATTACTTGGAATGTGAATTGGAACGAAATCGCCAATAGATAAGACCATTTTACAATTTGGGCCCAAGTTAGAAGCAGAGCCTAAGGTGTAAATTATCGATAGTCCATATCTCGGAAACTATAAGAGATAATGCAATTTGGCAACCGGCAATGTAATTAGCATGCCGAATATTACTTGGAATGTGAATTGGAACGAAATCGCCAATAGATAAGACCATTTTACAATTTGGGCCCAAGTTAGAAGCAGAGCCTAAGGTGTAAATTATCGATAGTCCATATCTCGGAAACTATAAGAGATAATGCAATTTGGCAACCGGCAATGTAATTAGCATGCCGAATATTACTTGGAATGTGAATTGGAACGAAATCGCCAATAGATAAGACCATTTTACAATTTGGGCCCAAGTTAGAAGCAGAGCCTAAGGTGTAAATTATCGATAGTACATATCTCGGAAACTATAAGAGATAATGCAATTTGGCAACCGGCAATGTAATTAGCATGCCGAATATTACTTGGAATGTGAATTGGAACGAAATCGCCAATAGATAAGGCCATTTTACAATTTGGGCCCAAGTTAGAAGC